>NC_091289.1:32432380-32732380 GCF_032444005.1 Ranitomeya imitator
TTCACCTGTCTTTCACTAGGGGGACTTGTCAGGGAGTCACAAAAACACTGAACTTTAGGAAGGCAAAGTTTGACCAGCTTAGAGATGCCCTTAATCTGGTAGACTGGGACAATATCCTCAGAAATAATAATACAGATAAAAAATGGGAAATGTTTAAGAACATCCTAAATAGGCAGTGTAAGCGGTTTATACCTTGTGGGAATAAAAGGACTAGAAATAGGAAAAACCCAATGTGGCTAAACAAAGAAGTAAGACAGGCAATTAACAGTAAAAAGAAAGCATTTGCACTACTAAAGCAGGATGGCACCATTGAAGCTCTAAAAAACTATAGGGAGAAAAATACTTTATCTAAAAACTAATTAAAGCTGCCAAAAAGGAAACAGAGAAGCACATTGCTAAGGAGAGTAAAACTAATCCCAAACTGTTCTTCAACTATATCAATAGTAAAAGAATAAAAACTGAAAATGTAGGCCCCTTAAAAAATAGTGAGGAAAGAATGGTTGTAGATGACGAGGAAAAAGCTAACATATTAAACACCTTCTTCTCCACGGTATTCACGGTGGAAAATGAAATGCTAGGTGAAATCCCAAGAAACAATGAAAACCCTATATTAAGGGTCACCAATCTAACCCAAGAAGAGGTGCGAAACCGGCTAAATAAGATTAAAATAGATAAATCTCCGGGTCCGGATGGCATACACCCACGAGTACTAAGAGAACTAAGTAATGTAATAGATAAACCATTATTTCTTATTTTTAGGGACTCTATAGCGACAGGATCTGTTCCGCAGGACTGGCGCATAGCAAATGTGGTGTTAATATTCAAAAAGGGCTCTAAAAGTGAACCTGGAAATTATAGGCCAGTAAGTCTAACCTCTATTGTTGGTAAAATATTTGAAGGGTTTCTGAGGGATGTTATTCTGGATTATCTCAATGAGAATAACTGTTTAACTCCATATCAGCATGGGTTTATGAGAAATCGCTCCTGTCAAACCAATCTAATCAGTTTTTATGAAGAGGTAAGCTATAGGCTGGACCACGGTGAGTCATTGGACGTGGTATATCTCGATTTTTCCAAAGCGTTTGATACCGTGCCGCACAAGAGGTTGGTACACAAAATGAGAATGCTTGGTCTGGGGGAAAATGTGTGTAAATGGGTTAGTAACTGGCTTAGTGATAGAAAGCAGAGGGTGGTATAGTCTCTAACTGGGTCGCTGTGACCAGTGGGGTACCGCAGGGGTCAGTATTGGGACCTGTTCTCTTCAACATATTCATTAATGATCTGGTAGAAGGTTTACACAGTAAAATATCAATATTTGCAGATGATACAAAACTATGTAAAGCAGTTAATACAAGAGAAGATAGTATTCTGCTACAGATGGATCTGGATAAGTTGGAAACTTGGGCTGAAAGGTGGCAGATGAGGTTTAACAATGATAAATGTAAGGTTATACACATGGGAAGAGGGAATCAATATCACCATTACACACTGAATGGGAAACCACTGGGTAAATCTGACAGGGAGAAGGACTGGGGGATCCTAGTTAATGATAAACTTACCTGGAGCAGCCAGTGCCAGGCAGCAGCTGCCAAGGCAAACAGGATCATGGGGTGCATTAAAAGAGGTCTGGATACACATGATGAGAGCATTATACTGCCTCTGTACAAATCCCTAGTTAGACCGCACATGGAGTACTGTGTCCAGTTTTGGGCACCGGTGCTCATGAAGGATATAATGGAACTAGAGAGAGTACAAAGGAGGGCAACAAAATTAATAAAGGGGATGGGAGAACTACAATACCCAGATAGATTAGCGAAATTAGGATTATTTAGTCTAGAAAAAAGACGACTGAGGGGCGATCTAATAACCATGTATAAGTATATAAGGGGACAATACAAATATCTCGCTGAGGATCTGTTTATACCAAGGAAGGTGACGGGCACAAGGGGGCATTCTTTGCGTCTGGAGGAGAGAAGGTTTTTCCACCAACATAGAAGAGGATTCTTTACTGTTAGGGCAGTGAGAATCTGGAATTGCTTGCCTGAGGAGGTGGTGATGGCGAACTCAGTCGAGGGGTTCAAGAGAGGCCTGGATGTCTTCCTGGAGCAGAACAATATTGTATCATACAATTATTAGGTTCTGTAGAAGGACGTAGATCTGGGGATTTATTATGATGGAATATAGGCTGAACTGGATGGACAAATGTCTTTTTTCGGCCTTACTAACTATGTTACTATGTTACTATGTTAATATACTACGTGGCTCTGTGCTGTATACTACGTCGCTGTGCAATATACTACGTGGCTCTGTGCTGTATACTACGTCACTGGGCAATATACTACGTAACTGGGCAATATACTACGTGGCTGGGCAATATACTACGTCACTGGGCAATATACTACGATACTGGGCAATATACTACGTGACTGGGCAATATACTACGTGGCTGGGCAATATACTCCGTGGCTGGGCAATATACTACGTAGCTGGGCAATATACTACGTCACTGGGCAATATACTATGTGACTGGGCAACATACTATGTGGCTGGGCAATATACTACGTGGCTGGGCAATATACTACGTCACTGGGCAATATACTATGTGACTGGGCAATATACTACGTGGTTGGGCAATATACAGTACTACATGTCTGGGCAACATACTACGTGACTGGGCAATATACTATGTGGCTGGGCAATATACTAAGTGACTGGGCAATATACTAAGTGGCTGGGCAATATACTACGTGCCTGGGCAATATACTACGTGACTGGGCAATATACTACGTGGCTGGGCAACATACTACGTGGTTGGGCAATATACTATGTGGCTGGGCATTATACTACGTGGGCTGTGCAATATACTACGTGGACATGCATATTCTAGAATACCCGATGCGTTAGAATCGGGCCACCATCTAGTTATTAATAAAGATTTATGGTTTTAGGGGTAGGATTTTTGTTTGGTATTATAGAAGCCGAGTGTAGCCTGAGGCCTAATTGGAGCAGGTTTAATATCTGATGTAATGTGAATGTGGAGGGAGCAGGAGACATTGCCGGACACACAGCAGGGAAGCAGCTGACGTTACTGAACCCCACTAACACAAGAGCTAGTGTTTTTCTCTGTGCAGACGGCACTTCCGAGCAGCAACTGGCGGTGTTGGAGCCCAGGATCAATCAGGGTGTAGGCTGAGGCCTAACTGGAGCAAGTTTAATATCTGATGTAATGTGAATGTGGAGGGAGCAGGAGACATTGCCGGACACACAGCAGGGGAGCAGCTGACGTTACTGAACCCCACTAACACAGGAGCTAGTGTTTTTCTCTGTGCAGATGGCACTTCTGAGCAGCAACTGGCGGTGTTGGAGCCCAGGGAATCCAGGAGAAGCAGAGTGTAGGCTGAGGTCTAATTGGAGCAAGTTTAATATCTGAAGTAGTGTGAGTGTGGAGGTAGCAGGAGCAATTGCCAGATACACAGTTGGGGATCAGCTGACATTACTGAACCCCAATATCAGAGGATCAACTGTTGACTGTGCAGACAGCACTTAAGAGCAGCAACTGGCAGTGTTGGAGCCCAGGGAATCCGGGGGAAGCAGAGTGTAGGCTGAGGCCTAATTGGAGCAAGTTAAATATCTGAAGTAGTGTGAGTGTGCACGTAGCAGGAGAAATTCCCGGATATACAGGAGGGGATCAGCTGACGTTACTGAAACCCAATAACACTGGGTCATGTGTTGACTGTGCAGATGACACTTCTGAGCAGCAACTGGTGGTGTTGGAGCCCAGGGATTACAGTTCAGGTGGTAGAAACATGAACACAACAGGAGACCTGGATACTGTTGCCAACCAATTATTTAAACTGGAACAGGAGTGGCAAATTCAAGAGCAAGATCCAGGCCTTGTTCATTTTCTGAAAAGTAAGCCAGTCAACGTTATTGGAGGATAGTGGCATGCGACGGTCTGTTAGTACACCACCTGTGGCACTAAAGACGCGTTCCGATAATACACTAGCAGCAGGGCAAGCCAGCACCTCCAATGCATACTGGCTAAACTCTGGCCATGTATCCAGCTTAGAGACCCAAAACTTGAAGGGGGAAGAGCCGTGTGGGAGTACAGTAAGAGGGCAAGACATGTAGTCTGTCACCATCTGACGAAAATGTTGCCTCTTGCTGACTGGAGCCGTCTGTGATGGTGTAGACAATTGTGGCGGGCACACAAAACTTTGCCACATTTGGGCCAAACTGGTCTTGCCTTGTGCTGAGGCACTGCTTCTGCTGCCTCTTTCTGCAAAGCTTCCTCCACTGCCTCGACGCACTGAGCTGCTTTGTAAAGTGCTTTGCAGCACTGCTCTCGGTTGGAAGGGAGAACATGATGGAATGCACCAGTGTGTCTTGGTACTCCTGCATTCTACGCTCCCGGTTCAACGGTGTTTATGAGGCTTTGTAAGTTGTCCCGGTAGCGAGGATTTAGGAGGTTGTACACCCAATAATCAGCCGTGTTGAGAATGTGGGCAATGCGGCGGTCGTTTCTCAGGCACTGCAGCATGAAATCAACCATGTGCTGCAGACTGCCAACTGGCCAAGAAACGCTGTCCCCTGCTAGAGGCGTGATCTCTGCCTGCTCTGCATCACCCCACCCTTGCTCTACAGACTGACTACTAGAGCATTGTGTACCTCCCTCCTCTGGACAGATGTCTTCCTCCTCCATTGACTCCTCCTCATCCTCCTCACAAAGTATCCCCTGCCTAGGCCTTTGTGAGGAACCACGTTGCGCAGACTGTCCAGAAGCAGATGGCATTTGTGACTCCTCATCCTCCGCCTCTTCCACAACCTCCTCCCTTAGCGCTTGCAGAGTTTTTTCAAGCAGGCAGATAAGGGGGATAATCATGCTAACTAGTGCATCATATGCACTAGCCATCTGCATGGAATCATCAAAGGCACGCAAAACCTGGCAGATGTCCTTCATAGTGGCCTACTGAGTGGTTGTGAAGTCTGAACGGCGCGCAGTGCGACTTATTTGCGCCTGATTCAGCTGGTACTCCATTACTGCTGCCTGCTGCTCACACAACGGCTCCAACATATGTGACATTGTATTCCACTTGGTGGGTAGGTCACATATGATGCGATGTTCCGGAAGGCAGAATCAGCGCTGCAGAGCTGCAATGTGCAATCTTACCATGCTGGAACGCCGCAAGTGAGCACACTCTAGGTGGACCTTGTGCAGCAGTGCATCAAGATACGGATAGTCCCTCAAAAAACTCTGCACGACCAAGTTGAGCACATGTGCCAGACATCGGATGTGAGTGAGGCTGCCTAGGACCAGAGCTGCCACCAGATTTCAGCCATTGTCACACACTACCATGCCTGGCTGGAGATTCGCTGGCACAAACTACATGTCGATCTCCTGCTTCATGGCATTCCAGAGCTCCTGCGCTGTGTGGCTTCGATTCCCCAAAGAAATTAATTTCAATATGGCCTTTTGATGTTTGGCCACGGCTGTGCTCATATCGGTCGTAACAGGTAAGCGTTCACGGGTCCATGTGGAGGTAGACTCTGACCGCTCCTGCAGCGCTGATTCAGAGGAACTGGAGTATGAGGAGGAGACAATGTGTACAGACTGGATTCCTGCAATCCTTGGAGTTGGCAGAACACGTACAGCGCCACTCTCAAGATCTGTACCCAGCTCCACAACATTTACCCAATGGGCAGTGAGGGAAAGGTATCGTCCCTGTTAGTAGAGCATGTTTAATGTTTCCCTCCACATGCTTTTGCAGGGCAGGAACGGCTTGCCTGCTGAAATAAAAGCGGCTGGGCACATTGTATTGTGGGACTGGCAATGCCATCAAGTTACGGAAGGTGTCAGTCTCCACCAGCCTGAATGAGAGCATTTCAAGGGACAGTAGTTTTGCAATGCCAGCATTCAGAACCTGTGCTCGGGGGTGGTTTGCTGAGAATGGCCGCCTTTTCTCCCATGCCTGTGCTACTGATGGCTGTAGACTGGGCTGGAAGTGTGAGGATGACAGGGAACGTGGTGCTGTGGGTGGAAATACATTGGGTCTCTGTACAACAGTGCCAGAGTTTCTTCCATGGCGATCCTGTGAGGGAGCCGAACCAGCTGTGTTTGAGCTGGAGGAAGAGGCGACAACACGAGCTGAAGAGGTGGTAGGTGCCGCTGTAGGTTGGCCTAGGTCTTCAGTGCATTTTTGTAACTGCACCACGTACTTGGTCCGCACATGTTTCCACATATTTGTGGTATTGAGGTTGCTGACACTTTTCCCTCTTTTGACTTTCTGATTACACAGCTTGCATTTGACAAAGCAAATGTCATCTGCAACTGTGTCAAAAAAGGACCAGGCACTGCAAGTCTTGGGAGCGTCCGTTTTGGTTTTGGAAGAGGCATGCTCCTAATGGGTGCCGAAGTGGAGGCTACAGGCAACGCAGTCTTCCCCCTCCCTCTCCCTCCTTTTTGGGCCGTTTGGGGAATCTCTTCCTCAGAGCTGCTCCCACCACCTTCCTGTACCTCACACCATGATGGGTCAAGGACCTCATCATCTACACTACCCTCTTCCACCAACTACTTATCCTGGGTAGTCTCGGCAGCACAGTATGCACCAGAAAGTGGCACCTGAGTCTCATCATCAGATGCGTACTGAGGTGTGCTGACCGTAGGCACTGGCCCACCCGCCTCTTCAGATTCAGAGAGACAAAGCAGTTGCACATCACTGCATACTGCCTCTTCTTCAATTTCTCGAAAATGAACTCGCACAGAAACCTTGCAGACAGCCGTCAACGGTGCTGCAAGGCCAAAAAAGCTCCTCTATGTACTCCTATATAGTGTTTTTCCACAATCTAGCAGGATACGGATGGAAACCCACTAATACGATAAATCTGGAAAAATGTGCAGCAGGCATCACTAACTGAAAAAAGGACAATGGAACAGTATGAGGCAGTGATGCACCCTGAGCTGACTGCAACCGGCTGTGGCTGCAGAACAGACTACAGCGTGAGCTGAGCTCACACAGAGACCGTGCAGACAGCCGTGAATGGTGCTGCAAGGCCAAAAAAGCTCCTCTATGTACTCCTATATAGTGTTTTTCCACAATCTAGCAGGATACGGATGGAAACCCACTAATAGGATAAATCTGGAAAAATGTGCAGCAGGCAGCACGAATTGAAAAAAGGACAATTGAACAGTATGAGGCAGTGACGCACGCTGAGCTGACTACAACCAGCTGTGGCTACAGAGCAGACTACAGCGTGAGCTGAACTCACACAGAGACCTTGCAGACAGCCGTGAATGGCGCTGCAAGGCCAAAAAAGCTCCTCTATGTACTCCTATATAGTGTTTTTCCACAATCTAGCAGGATACGGATGGAAACCCACTAATGGGATGAATCTGCAAAAATGTGCAGCAGGCAGCACTAATTGAAAAAAGAACAATGGAACAGTATGAGGCAGTGACGCACGATGAGCTGACTACAACCAGCTGTGGCTGCAGAACAGACTACAGAGTGAGCTGCACTGAAACAGAGACCTTGCAGACAGCCGTGAACAGTGCTGCAAGGCAAAAAAAAAGGTTCTCACACAGTGGTTGCTAAATTAGCCTGGGTAAAGCACAATGAAGCAAATCGCTATCTCAAACTGGCTCTCAGTCAGAACACCGCATCCTGTCCCTAACTGAAATCACAGCAGAGTGAACCCAAAATGGCGGCGGCGACTTTTATAGTGCATCATGACATAATTTCAGCAGCCAATCACAGCCAAGCCAGTAGTTACATGACTAACATACATAACAGGATGTGCCCACACTTCTTAGGATTCCTCATTGGCTGAATTAAATCAAACTGGCACATTGAATTACGGGAACTTCCGATTCCGGAATCCGATATTGTGAAAGTATCGGAACTCAGTATCGGAATTCCGATGCCACGAATATAAGCCGATACCCGATATTTGCAGTATCGGAATGCTCAACACTACTCATCGGCTCTTTAAGGCTAGTTACAATGAATAGTGTCCCGAGAGATGGTCAGCTGTAGAGTCTTCTCCTTTGAAGGTAATTCTAAGCCATTCTGTCCAGCTTTCTTAGGTATGCTCTGATGTAGAAGGTTAATTGGAAATCTCTTTGGTAATTGCCAAAAGAAAAAAAAATCTAATTACTTTTTCTTTCTTTAGATGGATGATCTCATGAATGCTCTTGAAAAGACAAGACAGGAGCTGGATTCCACCAAAGCTCGTCTCTCCTCAACTCAACAATCACTTGCTGACAAGGAAGCACACCTGAACAATTTGATGATAGACCGTCGAAAACAACTTGAAGAGATCCTGGAGATGAAGTAAGGATATCATTTATTTCAGCTTTATTGTACAGTTTTAACCAGTTTGACAAACGACTTTATACAGGTGCGATTACGACCATTAAATTGCAGTAGTTTTTTCTGGAGGTAAGCATTTTTTTTTATATTTACAGTATATACTGCCATTTTTTTATTTATCTGAATGTCTTATGGGATGGTCTATAAATGCAACGAGGAAAAAATAACAAATGTCATCATGCCATTGTTACCGCTCAAATAAGTGCTGATTGGGTCAATATTTCAATCTTACATGGAAAATTGCAACAAAGAATAAACCTGTAGGTCAAAGATTTTATCCTTCTTAAAGGGAACCTGTCACCTGAATTTGGTGGGACAGGTTTGTGGTCATATGGGCGGGGTTTTCGGGTGTTTTATTCACCCTTTCCTTACCTGCTGGCTGCATGCTGGCCACAATATTGGGTTGAAGTTCATGCGGTGTCCTCCGTAGTACAGGCCTGCGCAAGGCAAGATTGCCGTATGATGTTGTAATGAGTGATTCATTACTTAAATTTAAGAGGGGACTGGATACATTTCTGGAAAAGTATAATCTTACAGGGTATAAACACTAGATTCCTTGATAGGGCGTTGATCCAGGGAACTAGTCTGATTGCCGTATGTGGAGTCGGGAAGGAATTTTTTTCCCCAAGGTGGAGCTTGCTCTTTGCCACATGGTTTTTTTTTGCCTTCCTTTGGATCAACATGTTAGGGCATGTTAGGTTAGGCTATGGGTTGAACTAGATGGACTTATAGTCTTCCTTCAACCTTAATAACTACAACTATAGCTATAACTATAACCAGAAGTGCCATCCAGGCAAGGCACCATCTATAGACATCTGTTTAGGAAAGTTTCCCTTTTTTTAGTACACAGTAGGGTTTATCTGGCTCGTATGGGAGGAGGGCATTGTCTTCTTTTAAAGAGACAAGTGCTTGGAGTCTTCTTGCCAATCTTTCTTTTTCATGAAGCGTTGCCAAAACGATTCCTCATAGCAATAGATAAAGTAAAAACCATAGCCCTATATTTTATTAGGGCAACTATTTCTTAGGCCGATCTAAATGAGTAACTTAGTGATTCCCAAACTTCTGGACAAGGATCAAAAAAACAAAGAGAAACCACAGTGAGGAACCTCAGTCCATTGGCTGTACGGATGTCCTATCACCAAGTCACGTCATTCTTAACAACATCACAGTTTTAGGCTCGAAATGGTCATGATGGCCAATGACTGTCACCAGGATGATCGACATATAACATAACGGAGGAAGTATACAGCACGCATAAGAACAGAATAACTGTGCCGGAACCAAGTTTGTACAATTACTGATGCTGGCATTTCACTGAGCAGTCCTGAAGTTGGGACCTCTGGTAATTTTCCTGGAGACTATATTATGATACACCTTACATTAGTTTTATAAGCTGGTGATTTAGTTTACCGAAACTGTTATCCTGTGGGCACACAGTTCATTTTTTATGCGTTTTTGCACGGAAATGGGCCAAAAATGCTATGGAACCCTTATGCAAGCTAATTCAATGACAATCATGAAGTGTTGTGCACATGATCAGTAAATTTCCTTAAGTATTTGCAGTGCATTATTTTTTGCAGCATGTCAATTCTTTTTGTGTTTCTGCTGCATTTTTCACCCATTGACTTCAATTGAGTCAGTCAAATCTGCAGCAAAAACGCAGGTATAAAAATGTTTGCGGACTTGCTGAGTTTTTGTTTTGTATTTTACCAGCTTCCTATGGTTTTTCCCACTCTGTCATCTGTGTGACAGTGTGGGAAACACCGATGTGGTGGTCCTTATCGGTGGTAAGGCTACTGCCGGTAAGACTGATGGTCAGAGCTCTGCGGGGTCATGCTGTCGGATGTCAGTGTGACCCTGCAGCTGTGACTGTCACCTGCAGCGGTGACCTACGGTAAAAAGTTTACCGCAGGTCAGCAGGTGTGGGCTAATGAGACTACTGCTGATAAGTGACAGCAGGTGCCGCTAATTGGAGAGGTAGTCTCATCTGCCTGTGCTCACAGTTGAAAAAAAAGTGAAATAACTACATACATATTCAAATAAAAAAAAAAAAAACATTATACTTGCCTAACGCCTAATTACCGACACCCATATTTCCTAGAATTAATGTAAAATAATAAACCAACATATACTCGCCTGTCCCTCGTAGTCCACGTAATCCCGAGTGTCCCATGGAGATCTTACGTGTAGACTGCTCTACCCGGCTGCCGGCGATTCACTGAGGTAATGGCTCCCGCTGTGTATCACTATGCTGTTGTGAGCGAGTTCGCCTTAGTTCATCAGCTCCGGTGCTCTCACATACGGCCCTGCTGCTTGAGAACTTTCTCAACCGTTCTCTATGAGAAAGCCACTGACTGATGCGTTGCCAGGCGGCTTATCTCTGGGGGAATAAGAAACGATGAGCAGTTCGAAATTGGACATGAGCAAATGAAGTTCTTTGACCATCAGTTGGCCGGTGCCACCATAAACCTAGTCTGAAACAATGACCGCACTTTGTGTATTAGTCCCTTTTACAAGTAGACATGATGACGCTTGCATTGTGAAACTTTGTGATGTTCTTACCAGGAAGCCAGTTTAGCAGTAAAATGTATATCGATCTTCCCGTAACAATCATTGCCTCAGCTTGCATGAGTCTTCTCTGTAAAACATGTCCTTGAAATGTAAGTGTGTTATGCTCTTTACATGTCTACTGGAAAGTGTAATATATAGCCCTCTAAAAACAAACCCCCTGAGGACATCTTTAGGCTCCATGCTAAATATATTAATTCCTGGTAAATCGGAATATTCTGAGCTGCCGTACATGTCGAGACATTGACTGGTTTGATCGTGAAGAAATGGTTTCTCTGTTTTGAACTGTCTGTCACTTTGTTTTTATCCGGTCGGTTTCTCTCCTGGGGACGAGCAGGTCTGTTCTTTCTCTGGTGTCATAGCCTCTCCGTCATGTGATATCTAATATTATCACCCTTCCTGACTAGCCCTGCTGCTAGCATAGATATTGTCATTAATATCAGTGATATATGAAAGGAGTGGAAACCGTCACGAGCCATACAAATAGGAGATCTACTGGCATGGTACAGATATTGTTTTTATAAGCTTTCCAGTAGAGGCACATCACATTAGTTAATATTTTTCAGTAGTTTCAATTCAATATTTTTTAGGAACGGAAACAATATGTCTGGTAGGCAAAACTGCTTTTAACATACCCTGCCAGGGAATTGTAAGTTAATTGATGGGTTCCCTATTCTGAATGCCCAATTATTATTCTGAGCAGATTTCCCTTACAAAGAGTGTCTTGACTTTGCCTGACCAACACATCAGTGCACCATTGATTTTTAAGAGAACAATTCACTGGATTTTTTAATTTTAAAACGAGTCCCTCCTCCAATTGCAGCTTCTTCGCTAATTCTGGAACAGTTTTTATTTTTTTTCTGTGTCTCTCCATTCCAAAGTTATGCCCCCCCCCCGGTAGTAATGATGCAAATTTTCCCTTCAGCCATCTGGGAGTATATGATAGAATTGGTCTGTGGGTGTGGCCATGTTTTGATTGGCCAGCATCAGAGGATAAAAAGTAAACATTCATAAAGCAGTTCGGTGGTCTACGCCCAGTTGGCTAAAGAAAAAAATAATCAACGTTTTTTACCGGAATGGAGCAGCACAGAAGAAAAAGAAAAACTGTTCCAGAATCAATGGAGCAGGGCCAATTGGATGTGCTCCATTTTAACATACCAGAGAAATGTCTACTTTAATAGTAATGCTTAAAGGGGAGCTGTCATCAGGTTAAAAGTGAACAGTTCTTGCTATAATTTTATTCGCGCTGCTCCCCAGGGTTTCCAACCATCCAGAAATTCCTGGACAGTACAGTAAAATAGTCAATTTTTTTCCCCCATCCATAAAAATAAATTAGCCAAGCCATGATTATTTTGAAGCTGGAGAAACTCATACCAATTATTATGATTGTGATTATTATTCTTTTACTGTTCACAATCAATACAGCTAATATCTTCATATTAAAATTATGGGCTGCAGACACAAATAGCGTAAAATCTTAATGGTTTATTACGGTTTTTTAATATGTCCGTAAAAAAGATGTCTGTTCTGATTTTTTGAGACTTTGTCTAGAAAAACATTAAAAATAGAATTAGCAACTGTTCTGCTCCATTGAGTATTTTGTTTTTGCTTCTTAAACATCTACTTAGGGTTCCAGAATTATGGTGCTTTTTGTTTAGTGCTAATTTTTATGGACATTATAAGGGGATGATGCTCACGTGATAATGATGCACAGCAACCTAACAAAGCGCTCCCATTTTTGTCCCTTCTCACCCGAATTACTAAGTCAAGAAAATACTTTGAGTTTTCCTTTATTACAATAGCGAAAGGCTCAGTCACTAAAGCGAAGAGCAGCATGAAAGACCACAGGTGCAAAAGAATGGATCCAATTTTTGGGCAATTTACTCAAATTCTTATGATGGTGCGTGTGAGTAAAAATGTAAATAATTCTAAATCTAATAATAATTTTCATTTTTTTAGTGAAAACCTTTCTTGCAGCCTTTCACAATTCAAAGGATACATGAACCTTTATAATTAGCCATCACAGATTAACAAGTTCATTGGAGGCCTTGCTCACAAGAGCTTACAATCTGAAGAAATAATTGTGATGCCAAATGTAAAAAAGTGCTTGTATTTGTATGGTTTAACTATCTTTTGTAATAAATTAAAGTATTCACGTAAAGCTGCATGAATCGATCACCAGCCAGTTTCCGTAGATGTCCAGACACAAAGTGCTACTTAGTGCGTTGAGTGTTTGGGAATAGATGATGGAAAGGACCAGATTCTGAGGAAATAATGTATAAGAAGGGAAAACTGAGAAAAGTTAGAATAGTACAAGTGATATGATAGGCCTGCCTAAAAATGTGCTGTAGGGCACATATAAAACTGCCGACATTTGGAATTACTCTTCGAAAAGGAGTAAGATGTTCGAATTATACAGGCTTTGAGTCTTAGATCGTTAGCAGAATGGAGAGTATGGATAGGATGGTAGATAGAGATGAGGGAGGAGAGATGTAGGGCAGTGCAGAATTGTGGACAGCTTTGTGGATAGGTATGATAAGTCTATGTTGCATTTTGAAGAAGCTGGGCAACTAGTGCAATGGCTGGCACAGGATGGAGGCATAGGTATAGCAGCTGGGCATAAATATAAGCCCACCTGCTGCATTCAGGATAGATTAGAGAGTTTAGTGAGAGGGAAACTGAGGTGTAATGAGTTACAGTTGTGATGACAAGAATGAATGAAGTAAGAATTTTTGCAGTTTCAAAGATAAGAAAAGATCGGACCCTGAAGAAGGTTTTAAGCTGCAGGTGAGTGATTGGATATGGGGAGTCAAATATAAGTCTAAGACAACGAGTTAGCAGTTTGAGAGTTATAGTAGCACTACACATAGAAATGGAAGTATCAAGTTTTAGTAGGTTAGTAAAGGGAAGAAAAACAAGTTAATCTTCTTATTTTGGACCCCAAAAAGTCTCATTGCAACCTGTCTCTACGGAGTGAGGAGACCATATGGGGCTTACGTTCCATCCATTACTTATTTACGTATTGGCAAAAAAAACCCCCAACTATTTATGTTATATTTAGCTGACCTACAAGAATAAAAATACATTTTGCAATAGATGTACCAGTTGTGGGACTAACTAAGCCAACCTTTGGAGATTTTTGATGTAAATGTTATGGTAAGGGTTTTGGGTGTATCTGCCTAGAGACAATAATGCATCGTGTCCACTTACGGGTGACTAGTGGTAGAAGACTTCATGGGTAGTGGTCAGTAAGTTATAGCTGGCAAGCGGTCTCTGTATGTATGAACGTCGGAGATGATTTCCAATGCTTATATAACGTTTGCATTTCCAGACAAAGCTCGGGGTTCTGCTTCATTCTGGACTGACATCTGATCCAGCTGAATTTACAAGTGGCCATTAATTGTTAGTGTTCGGGGATCTTGCGGAATATCGAGAAACTGAATCATTTAAAAGACGTTTACAGAAGGATGAATAAAGATTTAATAGGAGGATTTATCAGTTAGTTACCACTTCATTTTCCCACAGACTTTGTTTTTAATGTTTGTAATCGCTGTCTGCTTTGTCTCCCCCTTCTATAATGCAGAATCTGGACACACATGTACTTCTCTTGGACTATTGGATTTTGAAAAGTATAAATTTTGCCAGAAGTAATAAGAAAATAGGGTTTTTTAGTCATACAAAAGGTTTAATGTGCCAAGATTGCCAACATTATTTTATCTTTTTTCTCAATAACTTTGCAAAAATTTTTAGTAATTATCTTTTAGTATGGCTGCTTGTCTACTGCTCCATAGATGTTACTGATCTCTGACATAGCAGGGGTTGTGTTTTTTTTAATTTTTTTTTATAAAAGATCACGGAATTTACAATATTGTTGATTTTTTATATCTATAACTTATCTAGTAACTACATAAATCAAGTCGGTAGTAACTCTATGCAGTGTGCTGTGCTGTCAGGATCCTCCGATGCTGGCGCCTGGAGCTGGCAGGTGCGTGACCACAAGTATGTGATTTGCACACATGCAATCACGTGCCAAGTAGACAGGCACGGCCTCAATCAATGAAAGCAAATTGTATGAGGCCGGACACATCTAGTCAGAATATGGCCGTAAGTATGCAAATAACATACTTGAGGTCACATGACTGTCCTCTCCCGGCTCTGGCACCAGATAACCTTGACAGCGTGCATTGTGTGCGCTGTAGGGATTCACAAGCCTGCAATAAAAGTGAGTGACTTTGGATTTTATCCACAAGCCTGGACACCAATTTAACTATAGTGCCAATTTTTTTTGTCAGTCTTAGACCACATTCACACTTTCAGTATTTGTTCAGTATTTTACATTAGTATTTGTAAGCCAAAACCAGGAATGATGCACAATCGAAGGAAAAGTAGAATAGAAACATATGCACCACTTCTATATTTTTCATTTTTGGCTTGCAAATACTGGTGTAAAATACTGACCAAATACTGAATGTGTGATTGTGGCCTTACTGTCATATTTTTCACAATGCAGAAATGTATATTTTTTGTTCATGAAACTCTTGACCCAGAACCTGCTACTGAAACCCTTTATCCTGTTTCTGAGACCGGTGTTGACGGAATCTTAAAACCACTCTGGCAGTACCTGAACCTAAAGCTGTTCTGGCGGTACATGAACCTGAAGCCATTCCTGCAGTACCTGAACCTGAAACCGCTCCGTCGGTACCAGAACCCGTTCCATTGTCCATAATGTCTTGTGTTCCAGTATCCACACTGTCTAAACTAGAATGAGTATCTGTATCCTGTCCTGCCAGTGACTCCAAATTTGTGCTGCTGTCCCTGATCCTTGGGGCAACTGTTGCAGTATCGGGGACTGCCCAGGAGTAGTACCTGGTGGCTACCTGTAACGCAAGCATATCTCCACCATCGTGAGCTCTAGCACGCATCAGGTAGCTGTTTATCCATGTCCCTCCTGGTAAGCCTGGATTGTGGCACAGTGGGTCCACGATCCACGTGTGTGACACATATATTTTGTTACACACATGGCAAATTAAACATAAGTTTGCACAAAACCTCGAAAATTGTCCAGATAAAATTGTTGGCACCCTCATCTTAATATTTGGTTGCACACCTTTTGGAATAAATAACTGCAATCAATCACTTCCTATAACCTTCAACAAGCTTGTTACTCTTCTCCGGGTCTCTCATATTTGAAGGACGCCTTCTCCCAACAGTAATTTTAAGATGTCTCCACAGGTGTTGAATGGGATTTATGTCCAGACTCATTGCTGGCCTCTTCAGAACTCTGCAGCACTTTGCTTCCATACATTTCTGGGGGCTTCTTGAAGTATGTTTGGGGTCATTGTCCTGCTGGAAGACCCATGACCTAGGACGCAAACCCAGTTTTCTGACCCTGGGCACTACATTGCGACCCCAATTCTTTTTATAATCCTCAGATATTTCTTGATGCCTTGCACTCAGTCAAGGCACCCACTGCCAGAGAGAGCATAACGACAACAAACATCTTTGAACCTCCACCATATTTGACTGTAGGAACTTTGTTCTTTTCTTTTTAGGCCTCATTCCATTTTCGCAAACACAATTTTGTGCTTTACCAAAAGCTGTATCTTGGTCTCATCTTTGGCTTATTCATGTACATTTTGGCAAACTGCAGTCTAGGTTTTTTGTCTCTGTGTCAACAGTGGGGTCCTCCTGGTCTCCTGCCATAGTGTTTAATTTCATTTAAATGTCAACGGATAGTTTGCACTGATAATGATGCAGCCAGCTGAATTTCTTTGTAACTTGATTACGTCTCCTTATCCACCATTCGGACTATCCTGCGTTGCAACTTTTCATACATTTTTCTGCCGCCCATGTCCAGAGAGATTAGCTACAGTGCCATAGGTTGTAAATTTCTTGATTATGTTGCACACCGTGGACAAAGAAACATCAAGATTTCTGGAGATGGACTTGTGACCTTGAGATTGTTGATATTTTTCAACAATTTTGGTTCGCTAATTTGCTTTTTTTCAGTTTTTTTTGTGTTGTTCCAATATACACAATAGAAATAAACGTGTGTATAACAAAACATCTGTAATGGCAATAATTTTCTGGGAGAAATACTTTATTTTCTGGGACAATTTCAAGGTTTCCAACATTTTCAGCCATTATTGTATGTGTCCAAAAATGGTATCACTAAAGAAGATCAACTATTTCCAAAAAACACAAGTCCTCAAAGAGTTCCTTCTCTGGTAAATTAAAAAATTCTATCACTATCAAAGTCCCGCAGCACAAAAAAGAATGATTTTTAAAAAAGTTTTTATTATGCAAAAGTATTAAAACTTATAAAATCTGTTATTGCCATAATCATACTGTCTGACAGTGCTAAGTTAAAGCATCATTTAACTTGCATGGTGAAAGCTATAAAATTATTTTAAAAAAAGAAAAACCATCCTCCCTCCCCCATAAAAAAGTGAAATGTATTCCCTTTCCCAACTCCCCTAAAATAATTATAAGTTATTAAGTTTATTCTATGTATTTCAAAATGACATCATTAGAAAAAACCCTCTTTAGCTTCTCATATACCTATGATCATTAAAACAAAATAAAAAATATTGGCTCTTGGAATGCGAATATCAAAAAAAAAAGAACATGGTTCGTAAAGCCCAAAATTGGCTTCTCCTTATGCGGTAAGAAGTTGGAAAAACACACAAAAAAAATACAAATCAGACATTTTTTTTAATCCAGTTCGTTGGGTGAAGTTCAATACTTTGGTATAACTATAGAAAGGCATCAGTCGTCGATAACAGATCTAGAAAAAAGACAAGAAAAGCGAAAAATTAGTGGGGTCTTATTCTTGGTTTTATTTTTGATGAAAAGACAAACACAACAGCAGGATGTCAATAGAAGGGAGACTTCCGTGGGAAGTAGTTAGAGATCTAATATCTTCTTCAGAGACATGGGGCAGACACATGGGATTCTAGTAGCCAGTGTCCTGTTCTCCAAGCTCGAGCTCGCATTTTGACACTTATGTGCAAACACCATAAACATTACAAGGACATTAAACCCTGGCTTTGTTCTCTAAAACAGAAGCTCCCGGAATCACAACTGTGTAACTGGAGCAAAAATGGCTCCAAATGCAGTGAGAAAAAGCAGAGAACAGCGTGAGGGCCTGTTTACCCCGGCAAATTGTCTAGGCGGCCTACTGATGTTGTGTTACTGTCACCCAAATTGTTGTTTACACCTAGGAGAAGACCATAAAGTTTTATGTTGTCTTTTGTTTGTATAGATGCCATTTTTGGAATCCCACCTGAGCAGAGGAATGTCTCAGGCTGACGAATTCCACAAATGGTGCGTAGTTAATTTGTGTGAAAGTGCTGCGGGCATAATGTCCACCCACCACCTACATATAGATATGAGCAGGCTTTGTGGCATTTATTGAGTCTACCAGTGACTAGAAAGCACATGTATTACAGAAAATATGCCGTCAGCATCGCCCTGGGAGAAAATACATACTATGCTATTAATGTGGCCATACGAGAGGGATCGAAGACCGGCATGTCATAGTTTTTTTTTAAAGGGTAACGTTTTTGCTTATGGAGAGTGGCATGCCAGAATAAGGAGACTTATTGGCTAAGCAATGCTACTCTAGGAAATTAAATATGCAAATTAACTCTTCAGAGAGGAAGAGGACTTGAACTCTAGTGACGCCTATTGGAAGTAGCGATCTTAAATGTCAACATTGGCCCTTTAACGAGCCTTGCCACATGACTGTGGTTAAAAGCCAAATCAGAATCTCAATATGCCGACACATGTTTGGGGTGTTGCCCCTCCTCAGTGCAAAGCACAAGGTCTTATTTGGCTGTGATGGTTTTTGACTCAAATGACAAATTGTCCCAACAAAATACTGATTAATCTGTGGCTTTCGTTGGTGAGATGCAGATCTGCATACAATAACACAATGCGACGCATACATCACAGAGTGCCATATTTTAGCCACAGTTCAGCCACCCTTCAGTCCTTTTTGTGCTCCCAAACTCCAAATAGTGCGCCTAGTGAAACCCCTTAGTGTTCTCACACAGTTTGATACCTTTTTTTGGACAGCACAATGGCTCAGTGGTTAGCACTACAGACTGGCATCTCTGGGTTCTTGAGTTCAAATCCCACCAAGGACGACATCTGCAAGGTTTGTAGGTCCTTCCCTTGTTCTTGTGGGGTTTTTTTTCCAGGTCTTCACATTCCAAAGTCATACCGATAGGATATTTAGTTTGTGAGCCCCAATGGGGATAGCAATGATGATGATTGTAAAGCGCTAGGGAAAAGAAATGGAAGCATATAAGCAAGTAATATAAATTCTACATAATTGTAGTTCTATTGATGACTCATGCAGGGAAAAGAGAGATAGTTTTTAATCATGTAATGTCACAGACCTAATGGAAAAGATAAGAATTAACTGGGTAGGAAAGCAAAATGAGCAATTGTAAGCACACAGTGCTATAGAATATGATTTAAGAGGATACAAATTTTGTTGGGAGGAGAGCTAAAATCTCTCCTTGATATTGAATGGTTTTTATTTTGTTAACTTTCTACTTTTTCTGATTTTTTTTGTTTTGTTTGCTAGTTTAAAAATGGCGAGATTTGTATAAATTGTATCCTTAAAGGCTACTTCACACTAAGCGAGGTCGCTAGCGAGATCGCTGCTGAGTCACAAGTTTTGTGACGCAACAGCGACCTCAGTAGCGATCTCGCTATGTGTGACACGTAGCAGCGACCAGGCCCCTGCTGTGAGATCGCTGGTCGTGTCGGAATGGCCTGGACCTTTTATTGATCGTTGAGGTCCCGCTGGGTAGCACACATCGCTGTGTTTGACACCTTACCAACGACCTCATTGACGACTCAGACACCGACACATAGGCGTGCATTTGCTTTGCTTTTTCCCCACCCCTCCGCTCCGATTGGTGGTCGCCACTGTGTTCTGATTGGCGGTCATGCCTTCAACAGAAGGCGACATAGTAGCGCTTCCATCCTTTGTACCTGACCGCGTGGTGGTTTGCAGATCGTTGTAGAGTTCTCCGGCCTGCGACTCCTCTTCGATGTATCTATTCTTCAACGGTTCTTCTGACACCTATATTTTGTGCACGGTAGGTATCGTTTGGGGTCTCAAATGCATTTTCATTTTTCCTTAATCTGCAAACCACCAATCGGAACTGAATGGGTGCGGAAAAGGCAACGCAAATGCACGCCTGTGTGACTACAACGTCACACAGGACGTCCCTCATCGAGGTCTGAATCGTCATGATAGCTGCCATGTGACAGGGTCACAATGACCAACGACATCGTTGTACAGGTCGCTACATCGCTGCTGCGTCGTTGGGAAGATCTCACTGTTTGACATCTCACCAGTGACCACATAGCGACGCAGCAACGATCCCTGACAGGTTGTATCGTTGTCGGGATCGCTTTAGCGTCGCTAAGTGTGATGGGGCCTTAAGGAAAGACGAGGTTTCATCCCGGTAAGTAAGAAGCCTGAGCTGTCCCTGTGTTACAGTAAGTGTTCTGAGTCCGATCCGACACGATTTGCCAGCTGAATAATTCCCTTGTCGGATTCAGCTGGTTCCCAAGAGTAATGGTGACACTGAGGGCAAATCTGATCTACTGCAGACTCCTACGTTGGTAGATTCAGCCAACAAACCTATTATGATTCTGCCAGATGTTCCAGGCTCTGACAAAATGAGAAAAAGTGAGTTTTTTTTCCAGGATTTTCTGCTGTAAAGTGATGGGCCAGAGAATCATAATTTAAAGAGGGATGAAAGGAAGGAAGGAAGAGGCTGACTGACTGTAAAATTGCAATTACCAAGATACACATATTTCCTTTATTTCGTTAATGCACTTGACACAATGTCTGGGCTCTGGAGGTGTTATTGCGGTATTATAATATTAGCGCTGCATGTGCTGCTTTACAAGATTCATACTTATTGAGTGAGGTTACTAATTTTTCATCCCCGTTTGAATTTCACTAGCTAATAAAAAATAAATTTTCACTACAACAGTATTTTTAATATCCACTGTATATTATTAGAGCCCATACCTTACATGGTGCGGAGAATATAAATAGGTAGATGGAAAGATGGTCCTCTCATTTGAAGATGACGTATTGCCAGCCAAAAATCCATGACACTTCTAAAAACTACAATCACAGCCAAACTTGCCCTTTTTGACCACATAGATCTGGTCATTATGCAATGAAAGTTGATACTGGGGTTGGCTCTTATGGCTTTGGCTTTGATGGGCTTTGGCTTTGATGGGCGTCATAAACTCACCCATGTCAGTAGTGGATGGAAATGAATGACGTTGACTCTATAGTGTTATATTCTGTTATTTTGAAGAGCACAAAGTGATTTCGACCAACAACTGGTTTTTTATCAGATCTTACGTAGAACGTAGTCTTTAATAGAACACATGGTACTTTTGGATTATACAAACACCACTCCTCTTGGAGCGTCTCTCACAGTTATATGACAGGTATAACTTCTAGGATCTCTGTCCTCCTGGTAAGATCCCTTTCAAACAGAAGACTTGGGGACTCGGAACTCCTGGTGGCATCTGGACACGGTTGAACATGTTGTTGAAGCCTTAAATCAGGTGGTGACATCCAGATAATGGAAATCGTGAGAAACCCTGTGATGAGTGATTTTTCAGACACTTTTTACACAGTTCCATGCTAGGTCGGACTTCAAAGACTATCACATCATATCTGAACCTCATGAGGGTTGGCCAGTGAGTCAAGTTGGGTTTATGGAAGATGGATTTTCCTAGCGCTATACCATGATTGATGGCACACTTTTTACAAAGTTCCATTCTAGTTAAGACTTCAATGACTATCACATTATATCTGAACCTCATGAGGGTTGGCCAGAGAGTCAAGTTGGGTTTATGGAGAGTGGATTTCTCTAACACTATACCACGATTGATGGCACGGGTTTTAGCCATTGAAAGTTTGACCTTCTGGTTAGCCCCCATCTGATTCATTGACCGGGCTGAATGGCAAGGGATTTGGCTGGTGGGCGGTGACCCACGCCTGATCATCTGGTAAGACCTTTCCCTTTGGTTCTCCAAGAAGGACTTTTGAGACCGGTTGACCCTCACGAGATCCAGAACCAATATGTGGTCCAAGAAGGTTCTTTTTTGCTTTTCATGGAACAGTATGGAAACTCCAGTGGCATTTGGGTAATGGAAAGTGTGATAAATCCTGAGAAGAGAGGAGTGGGGTCTGGACAATGGAAAAGCACAGAAAATATTTGCTTTTTGGAAAGCTCAAGTGTCTGTAAATTATTGCAAAATGTAAAAAAAAATACCATGAGGGCACATTATAAAAATGGACAATGCTGAAGGTAGAAGCTTCCGGTCTAAAATACGAACATACCATCCATGGGCCACAATTATACAATACCAGTTCTTTAGAAAATGATTGCGAACATGCTTCTGCTTCATACATCTCCAAACAGAAATCTCTATCGTCTGACTTTTTTTGCCTTGTGTGTGGTCTCTGTAAAGAAGGAAATAGCCTCTTAAATGCCTTTGGGCTTGCAGAACCCGTTGGTTGTTGTAAATTCAGTGTGATTCAGCGACTGTAAAGCAGACAACTACTTCCAGGCAGCCAGAACTTCCTCCGACCATCTGCCACCATAATTAGGAAAAAGATTTCTTCGTTCTTTATTGGAAATTGGGAAAAATGCATACAAGATATATCGTGAGGGACAAAAAAGGCTCGGAACCTATTGGGGTTGGAAAAAGGTCATGTCATTTTTATGTCTGTGACCTCTGATGTAATCGGAGTTACGCTGGGAGCAGACATCTCTGTTCCTACATGGTATTTGTCTGTGTATACATCAGCAAGACACCATTAGCATCTGTGAAACACAACATTATTCTTTGCCTGGCCAGGAGAGGCTCACTGAACCAGGCAGCCATGAGGTGCAGGGGTAGCATGCAGGGGGGATGGGAAGGTAGACGATGCACACTCTGTGACCTAGAGGGTTTGCACAAGGCATGGATGTTTGGAACAGAGAAGACTGATTGTATCCTGCAGTTCTTTCGAAGGTTTGATTTACACCCCCAGTTTTAATGTCTAGGTACTACATCTTGGGAGGCAGCGCTCACGTAATATCACCAGATTTTTCCTACACCTTCTGAGAGCAGCAAGATGTAGGGGCAGAGATCCTGATTTCTGCAGACTATCACCTACTGGGCTACCTGCTGCAGCTTTGATTAGATCCCTGTTTTATCTGCTGCATATCTAGCAGTTCCTTGAATGCTGAGCTCTGTATAACCCCGCCCACACCACTGATTGGCAGCTTTTTTTGTTGGGGATGTGGTTATAGAGAGCTCATGAATATGGAGGACTACCGGAGAGCAGGTTTACTATTCTTCTAATAATAATGTTCTAGTGATAAAACAGTAATTTTATCAAAACCACATAAAGCAGTCCAGTAAGTGACAAATCACTGGAATCAGGGTCTCTGCCCCTACATTATGTTGCTCTTAGACTTGGAAGCAAAAACCTGGTAACAGATTCCCTTTATAAATGTCTGACAGATCCATTGCAAAACAGAGGTCAACCGTTATCGAAGGGCGTCCATTGACTTACAGAGGGGTCCGCTCATTCTTCCACAGTATGTGCTTCGATTGGAAAACTAGCTCCGCATGCATCATTATTTTTTTCCATGACATACAGCAGAATTTTTGATGGTGATCAGAACCTAAAAATATGGTCAAATGCTACTTATTCTGAAGGCATGAGGGGTTATATGGGTTCTCCAAAACTCTTAAATTGATGGGTGATGAAGGTGTGACTAATAGCGTTCGGACCCCTGAGACTCTCACAATCAACACAAGAATGGTTCTTCTTCTTTTGGCTAAGTTTACACGAGTGCCAGTCTTTGTGAAAGTTTCAGTGTGGGACGCCATTGCTTGACACAAGAACCAACTGGAATTCTACTTGGCCTTGTGATTTGACTTTTAATAATGGATCAGTGAGAAAATGGTGAAACTCGGATGGTTCTCTGAAATGGAAAGTCAGTCTTCCGGGTTTCAATAATTTTAGACATATCCCCATAGACTGGATTGGTCGAAACTGATTTGGGAAAAAAACGGATCTGTTTTTAAAACTAATGTACGTATGGATCAATGGACAAAAAAAATAGGCAACACGCGGACGTGTCACGGAGGTGTGATTGTGTTTGGTACATTCACCTCCGAATATAATGAAGAATAATATGTTACCAAGTGGTTCGGGAGATTTAATGCGTATTATAAACATCTTTAAATAAATCTGTCACCAAACTGAGATCCTGGGGCCCTGGACTTCAGAAATGCTCTGTGATTGTTTACACAGACTAAATCGATGTGGCGTGTACATTGCATTCTTTGTATACAGTCCATCTATATACATTATTATATATGTGTGGGTTCACATTCAACCATGGATTTTTTTTTAATCTCAGCCGAGGGGCCATTGTAAATTTATATTCAAAATTTATGTAAAGATAAAAACTTCCTGATCCATCATGCAAAAATACAATTAAAGCAACAGCCCAGATATAAGTATATATAACCCTTTATAAGACTCATTCTTTACAGTATATGATTGACACTATAATCTTTTATTTTTATAATCTTTTATTTTTATTTAGCGCTAACATATTCCGCAGCGCTTTACAGTTTGCACACATTATCATCGCTGTCCCCGATGGGGCTCACAATCTAAATTCCCTATCAGAATGTCTTTGGAATGTGGGAGGAAATCGGAGAACCCGGAGGAAACCCAAGCAAACACGGGGAGAACATACAAACTCCCTGCAGATGTTGTCCTTGGTGGGATTTGAACCCAGGACTCCAGTGCTGCAAGGCTACGGTGCTATCCACTGAGCCACCGTGCTGCCCCTATCTTCTTTTTCTCGATGATCTGTATTTTCTGATCGTTCTACCCTTACTTTATTGTATGTCAGCTCTGCTATTTCAGCTCCTCACGCACTGACTTCCTGGCGAGCTTGTGCTGGACTTGTTTTATACCCATCAGCCAATCAGAGAACTGCAGTGGGAGGAAAATAATATTAGTTTATGTGTCATACGCTAGCTATACACATTATACTGTTGGGCGAACCCACCGATATTGACGGGTTCTGCCAACAGTCCAGTGAGTATGGGGACACTGGCCAAATGATGGTCGGGAGTGCCTGTCCAATGTCAGAGGGCCGATTGTATTGTTCTCCCTAAGATAAGCCATTGGCTGATGAGTCAGTCAGGGGCTTTCTCATAGAGAACACAAGAGGACTGGGCTGTGTGAACGCTCCTGTGTGTGGAAGAGTCGGCTGAGATGGCTGTCAGTGGAACGATGTTTCAGCCGCTAGCTAGCTTTAGACTACCGCAGACTTCGTATGGGCACTGTACCTAAATTGTAGTCAAAGATCTCAGCTCTGCCAAGTAAACTTTTTATAGGCCTTATTTGTATAGGTTACGCTCAGGCTTGTCATATGAAAAAGTTGACCTGTCTTTCTTGATATTGCGGCTCCATGGGTATTGTCACGGGTGAGACACTCTCAATATTGCTCCACACCAGCTGATCAAAAGGAAAGCCAGAGATGCCGGCAGGTAGGAGATGGTTCACATGGAATAATAGCCTAGATGCTGGACTAGGGCCTTGGCAATTTTTCACTTATATAACAGTGTGTTTTTCAGCCATTATGTTATATTTTTCACATAAATAACACGAGGCCAACGGTCCTGGAAATTATACATGATTGGAGCCACATCGTCACATGATTGTCCTAAGTCTGATCTGTGACGCCAGTCGCTACTCACGGACAGGCCATGCGGCAGAAGAGTCAGGCATTCCGGGGTCAATACCGATAGATGAAAATGTAAGTCAGGTCATAGTCCAGGGTCAATAACAGGAGATAGCGGATCAAAAGCCAAAGGACAAGACAAAGTGATAGTCAGAAGACGGTCCAAAGGGTCAGGCAGCATCAGAACTAACACTCACCCAGAAGCACAAACTACATCTGGCAGGCATCAGGGGCAGACAGCTCAGTTACGTAGCTATGCGATCACCAGAACACTGAACACCTGCAGAAAGTCCCACACCTCCCAGTCACAGACTGGACAGCAGAGCTGTCAATCAAGGCACCAACCGCCCAGCAAGCCCATCACAGTATTGGACAGCCAAGCTGTCAATCAAGACACAGACAGCTCAGGAAGACAGTTTCCATAGAACAGCATAGTAATCATTCACTGAGCTGAGGAATCGTGACACGATCCTTCCAAAGAGCGGAGTCTAAAGATGATTCTTCATTTTGGCCCCAAGCTTCTTACGGCCCATAATATTATCCTCTGAATTTTGCATAAGAAGACAAATAGAATTGGAATCGAAGAGAAGATCCCTCTGCTCTACTTCCAGAACATGATCCCAGAGTTTTGTTTAGTCTCTGCTAGAGTTTTACTAATGCAATAACCACTAGTAATCTAAATAGCAGACCATGCAAGGAAATCCCAACTGTAATTTGGCTTCAGAACATTTGGGGATATCACTATCTAACAAGAAACATCTACTTAAGCCTAATGTAACTATTACCTCATTAGAAGTGCAACGTTAGCCTGAGCACAAGGCTGGTTTTGCTGTAGGTAGAGCACAATGTCCATAATTCATAAATACTTGGACAGGCTTCGCCTTTGCTACAAGTCCTATTTTTTTAGCTTTGTAAAAACATATTGAAAGCTTGTCATGATAAATATGAGTTTTTAATTCTCAGTCACCGTTTATTGCTTTCCGCTGCATGAGAAAGAGAGAGAAAGAAAAAAAGAACAAAAAGAGGGGAGTGCAGCTCCTGGAAAAGTCTTAAGACAAGCGGCCCCAGAGCCAGCCATATGAATCCACTTACATGTAAATTGCTTGTCTATATGAATTAAGGTGAAGGTTGTGAAAAAGCTGAGTTTTTGTGTTTATCGTAGGATTTTTGACAGTCTCTTTCCTCTTTCAAGTAAATTTGGCCCAAATCCACTAGCAACGCAGTTTTAAGTAAACCCTTCTTTTGTTACACTAACAAGGTTATATCATCACTGGGGCGCATTCCCAACTGGCTAGTCTAAGGCTTCATTATTTGGGGAGTGGACGATAATTAAAAACTTTGGTGTTGGGGAGCAAAATAGGCCATTAAGTATAAAACTTTGCTCTTTATCCGAGATTACAAAGTACATTATAGAGGAAGTTGGAAAAGAGGTGAATCATGGTGGACCAAAAAAAAAGGTTTCAGAAAAGTTTTGGTTTTGTATATTTTTGTAATTTAAAAAGAAACTAAACTTTTATTTTTGTAAAAAATTTTGTACAGCATGGAAAATTCTGAAACTTTTTTTAGAGATTTGTTTTCATTCCTGTAAAATAAAGGCATGCAAGTGACTTCCAAATCCTTTTTTTTCCCAGTCTATTTGTCTGCCTTCAGCTTCATTGATATCAGAACGTACTCATTTGGAGCATAGATGATGGTAGTGACGGGCCGACATCTGTCTCTTCCTCTGAGTGTTCTGCTTATCAGATCAGTCTCCTGCATCAACGAATCCCCGGAGTTAAGACTCATTCAGATGTCCATGAACATTGGTCAGAGATTGGACTGCATTGCATGAACTGGCCATGGCTCATCAGCCACGAGCATGATGGCCTCCTAAAAATACATGATGCTGTCATGGTCAGTTTGGAAGGCCGGCAGCCGTTTTGTGCTTTAGCGGTCCAATCTCGGACCGATGAACACTGAGGTCTAAATGAACCCTAAGTGATAAACAGGTATTGATCCTTTCATTGTCATCATCTGGACAATTAAAAAGTCTAAAGACAAAAACATTTCTGCAATTTAAGACTTGCTATATGAATATGTATATGTTTTATGTGAAGACGCACCAAAAACGCATCATTGTTTATTCCTGTAAGCCAATATAGATGTTATTTGGATTTTTTACATGCACCAATAAAGAAGATTTTTATGTCTATGGTACTGGATCTCTCTTCTATGAAGATATAAGGTTGCCTATTCAAGTTTTTATTTTTTCTGGACAGCTTACCAAAAATCACGAACAGATACAATTTTTTACGGACACATTGGAAAAGCATAATAAACCATTGATTATAAGTGATCTGTCACAACCAACATGGGTAGATTCAGCGGACAACACAAATAACAACGAGAAGGAAAAAGGGAGAGGAAGGTCCTAACAGTAGGTAATGAGGGACGGGGCACCTCCTAACCACAACCTGTGCCTATCCCCAAGCTCCCCTAATGCCCTATGTGGGTCCTTCCCCCTCGCCGCCATCACGTGCCTAGTTTCTAGAGGTTACCTCACTATACCCTGGCTAGTGCACTGGCCGGTAAGGACACTAGCCTCACCACTGCTGATGGTATAAACACAGGGGTTAGTGACATGCACGAGACAGACAAGGAAACTGAACAAGAAACTTAGCTCCAGCCTCCGCTACCAAGGTCCACACAGCAGAGGACATGGAATTAGGGAACCAAACTCCACAGAAGCAGCAGATAAACCACTGGCACCAGAGAGCTGAAAACTTCTAGGCTGGTCTTCATAGAATAACTCTATTGCCAACAGTCAGCTGATGAGTCATATGACTATTTAAAGGTTTGTGGGAGTGGTCACCCCCCACATCAGCTGACCAGCAACAAAACAACTACCAGAAAGGAAACTGATATTGACCCTTGCTGGTTCAAAAAGGAAAAAAGCCACATTTAAATTATAGCAGAACCAGAGCTGCCACGAAAACAAAAATGAATCGTGACATGATCCATGTCAACAGCCCATAAGTTTTAAATCATTTTCATTGTTCGTGACCTGTACATTTATGATAATTAAATTAAAAATAATCTGTATAACTTTCCTCAGCTTAAAAAAAAATGATGGACGCCTTCATTTTTTTTTACAGACAGGTAAAAAAAGTGCCCTATTTTTACGGACTATCGTGGAATTTCTGGACAATTAGCAAATTTGATTTGATAAAGATCCTTGTAAAGGGCTGCTTGCAAAAACAATGTTGAACCCTATATTTTCATCTGATTGTTCGAAATGCATCTTCATTGGTTTGGAAAGAAAGCCAAGGGTGTACAGAGTCCAGGAGAAAAGACTGATCTCTGGTAGAATCCAACCATGTTATTTTCTTAATGTGAAACTCTCTTGTTCAGTCACAGAAAGCTCCTCCAGTCCTTCTAAGTAATGGTTCACTTTTTTTTTTAGACAAGGTGGTGAACATGTTTGTGAGAAAACGTATATTGTACTCCGAACATATGGCCGTTTGTCAACCACTCTGAGAAAACAGGAAGTGTTTCAGTTTAACGAGATTATGTCAGCCTCCAAATATGAGGACCAACTTAGAAACCCTCCGAGTATGTAACCGGTTGTAGCTCTAATAAGATATAGATACGTTACTTCAGGAAGACAGAGTGCTTCATAAGTCAGACCAAGATGAGTTATGCTGAGGCACAAATTCTAAAATTAAACAAGTATTTTAGGACCAACTTTATTATTGTACGGTGCTCCATCTGGTTCTCATTAGGGATGCACTCGCTCTGCACCTCACTTTCTTATGGGTTGGAGAACTCGAGGCAGAATCATTGGCAGATTTGTTAAAACAAAATCCCCCCCCCCCTTGAAAACCATGCTGGCTCATAAACTGTGCAGCCGCTCCATGTTCTTCTTGGGAATCCTGGTGACATCCCAAGCCCTCCCGAGTGCTGTCATGGAGAGGTACCTCCTATGTGCTATGAATTTTTTTTTTAGCCTGTTTTTATGTAGTTGGTGGCCAGTAAATTGATGCTGATTGTTAGATCTCTCAGAGGTTTCTCAAGAATATGGTGCGTCCTTTTTAATTTCCATGAAGGTTGAGAAATCTATTATTGATGGTAGATGCAAATGAAATGCAAATTGCTGCCTGTGGGCCAGATGTGTTCCTCCAAATAATTTATAGTGGCTCTAAGTTTCTGCGAAAGTTGTATAATCAATACCATCATTTCTTTTTTGGGTTTGATCCACATGGGTGCCAACAGCAATGAAATGATCAAAAGCTTCTTGGGCGTCTTTTATTAATATTGTTAGATCTCACGTGCTTAAAAGGATTGGGCATTTTAACAAGATTTGGAAATATGTGAGTGCTACTTACTACTTACTGCATTAACGTGAGATCACAGATTACCTTCAGCACTTTGATGAGTCTTGAATGTGTTTGCAATAATTCTCGCTCATGGAATGCACGTTGCTCATTGAGGCTCCCTTGTTTCCATCTTGCTACTCAACTGGCAGTCTCCCAGCCCTGCTGTTTTAAGGGTCATAGCTATATGAGGTGTGGTTGTAGTAGTCACGACTTGTCTCAGTGCCCAAGGGGGTCCAAAGGGTCTTACGCCTCATAAGAAAAAAAATACTGTATTACACATGTACTTGCCAACTCTCTTGGAAAAGGTGAGACCTCCCAGTCTCCGGGAAAAGTTGGCAAATGACTGTGCCAAAATCTTCTGGAAGGTTTTTTTTTATGTGATCAATATCCTTCTGGAAGGGCATATCAAAAAGTTGATATGTATTAGACATGTCACATGTTCGTTCGGGAACTGTTACAGATTTGGGGCACAGGAACTAAAACATGGTTCAGTAGTTAAAGGGAATCCGTCAGCATGATTTTACCCCTCAAACTATTTATATGCACATGTTCTTGTAGGTCTTTCAAAGACAAGTCCAGCAATACCTTTACATGGCCAGTCCATTCCTCCATTACTGAGAAATCAACATTTGAATTGATATGCAAATGAGACTAAAGATCTGAAGCCTCTGTCAGTCCAGCTCTTTTCCTCACCCAGTGCCGCCTCTATACTATCAGACTTCATGAAACAAAAATAGCGATCAGAAAAATAACTCCCAATATTCGGACCACAACCGGGCTGGAGTAATGATATTTAGAGAGATTGTGCAATGTGCAAATACCAAAAGACCACTACTTAGTGTATGAATGGCAGACCATTCGGTGTAAGAACAGAACAAAGAACCTCAAGTATGAAGATCAAGACATATCATAAACACCAGTGTGAATATGTATAAGCATCCCAATTAAAATAGTAAAAACAGGGAAAGGTACGGTAAAATAAAATGCCTTTATTACATATAATATATATAAATATACAGGGCAACAATAGGCAATCACAAAAGTGTGCCTGTAACTGGAGGACCAAAAAATATATGTATAAAAATATACAGCAGCAAAAAATAGCAACAATTACTGAAAATGGACACAGAGAGGACTGGGTAAAAAAATACTAAAGAATATTATTGGAGAAATAAAGAACAATGTATATATCCTGAGTGTATAGATGGCGATATAGGTATGAAAATGATATATATATATGTATAAGACAAATGGCCATAAATGATAGAAAAAAATAAAATAAAAAGGCACTCAGCAAGCCAAGTGAGGGCTACTAAAAAACATATAAAAAGTGTAATAAAAACCATGTACGAATATAATAACCGCTAATAATATGAAAATGTGCACATTGGCAATAAAGTGCAAAATAGAGGTGTAAGAGACAATAGTCCAAACCAGTGTGAACAAGGGTAGAGGCAGACCTCTAAATAATAAACTAGAGGATACACATAGCGTGCAAAAAATAGTGAGAGATGAGCCCAGAGTCACAAAAGCTGCCAGGTGCAGAGAAAACAATGCGGCCGAAAATATATATATATAATTACCTCTGCCAACTACGTGTCCGGTCCTCCAGGTACAGCGCACCCCGACGCGCGTTTCGGACTGTGTCCTGACGAAGGACACAGTCCGAAACGCGCGTCAGGGTGCGCTGTACCTGGAGGACCGGACATTAATTAATGGGATGCTTAATTAATGGGATGATTAATTGGGATGCTTATACATATTCACACTGGTGTTTATGATATGTCTTGATCTTCATACTTGAGGTTCTTTGTTCTGTACTATGAGACTTCAGTCAAAGGAGCTTTTAGTCATGCAGAAGGAGATTTCAGCTGGCCTGGGAATAGAGATGGAGTGCCAGAGGCTTTGGAACTACCGATAGTATACAGGCTCATTTGCTTATCAATTCAAACACTGATCTCTAAGTAATGGAGAAGCAGACTGGACATGTAAAGATATTGCTCGAATTGTCTGTGTGCAAGTTGGAGCGATCATCTGGTGTTGACTTCTGTCTGATGAGAAGTGTATTATTTTTCCAAAATCTTTTAGAGCTCATGCACATTACAGTATTTTCAACTTCGGATAGCTCTCGGGCCAATGTTATTCTATGGGACCGTGCACATGTCTGATATTTTCTTCGGACTGAGCCAGTTGGAAGAAAAATCTCAGCATGCTAGAGTTGGGTTCGATTAATCGCGGTCATCCATGCAAGTCAGTGAGTCCATGGAAAACATCGGCAAGCACTTGGATGACATCTAGCCTTAGATAGGATGCATTTTTATCCTGGCACAACCCATATAACTAGAGTGTGGTGGTGACCTATTGACCACAGCAGGGAGCTGGTGACACGTGCTGAGCTGCTAGACAGTACACACCAATTCGGTCTGGCTAGGTCCAATTCATAGGTCCCATCCAGACCGATATTCCAAGATTGACAGCACCTATGCCTCCAGAGATACTGGCAATGGAGTTTTCTCCATCACCAGCACTGCTAGAAGAGTGAATAATGCGGCGCCTGGTACAGCGTTCTCTGGAGCCAATCCAGCTAGGGTTGTGCCAAATAAAGTATTAATAGCCCAGTTGAGTACTTAGCACTGGGAACCTAATTCTCTTTCTATATTTGGTTATCATTTGTCCTCCTTTACACTACAGAAAATTTAGATAAAGTAATATTGATTTGGAACTGAATGGTCCTAAATAGTGATTTAATGAGATTAGTGTTTCTGGCTTTTGTTTGATTATTGACTTTTCTATTTCCTGTTAGATAGCAAATCTATTTTCTAATAAGGTTCTGTGTTTGTCTTCAGACATGATTGTCAAACACCTTTTATAGAGAAGTGATTTGCCTGTATGAGTGGAGTGTTTTCATATGGAGGTCTTTATTGTGAATGGCACTTCAAAATCCGGCCTAGTGTTTACACTTCAACTGCTGTATGTACCCGTCCTGCGTCTCTGCTGTGATAACCTTGTACCTGGCACTCCATTTTGTGACATTATTTTAATTTTTTTTCTAAATATAGTCATTGTACAAATGTTCTGAATATATGTAAAAAGTCCAGTAGAATACAAAGATGTGTATTTGCACCTCTGTGCCCATATGACCTCCCTACAATGCCTTGGCATGAAATTTGTCCTTACATATTTTACAATCTTTTCTCTTGCCTAATTTTTGGATATTGTTTTTTAGGTCTATATGCTCTGCATTATTACCCTATGCTTGGGTTAGGTCATGCTGCTGCCATTATAAATTGGGCTCTTTAGATTTGATCCGTTCAGGTTTAAATACCGATGATACTTGCCTTTCCCCGTTCCCTCATCAAAGCCACAGGCGAAACGCGCGTCGGATCCTTCATGCTATGGGGTCTGTATCTCCTTAATATGTTCTGTTGATTTTTACTGCATTCTCTTGCTGGTATATCCTGATGTTGTATTGAGCTGTATACGTCTCTTGGTTTGAACATTTCATTGAGGGTCATTTTGGCTACGCTTATATACATCCCTTGGACTTTTTCACCTTTATTTTCCTCCTTTATTTATTAATGAGCACATGTCACTTTATTCAATACTACCTCATTGTTTATATATATTTACTGGCCATTTTTGACCTGGAGAAATGTCTTCTTTAAAGGGGGTTGTCTGGCCTTGGCGTACAACTCTTCAGTCACTCTATGTAGCTGCAGACCTGTGAATCCTCCTAACAGAGTGTATACTTCACTCCATGCCGACTATATACTCTGATGCCGACGTCAGAAGCAGGAGCATGTCATTTTCATACTTCTGGCCACATTCCGACTAGACATATCTAGCTTTGCACAATTCACTTGTATTGAGCATAGGCTGCACACGTCTAGTTGTCATGTGACAGCATGTATTCAAATTGCATACTTGTAGTCACATGGCTGCCTCCTCCAGAGAATCCTGACAATGTGCAGTATGCGCGTTGTTAGCATTCACAAGACTGTAATTAGGGTTGTACCCTAAGGCTGGACAACCCCTTTAAGACACTCAGTAATGAGTTGGCGCCCAGATGTCAGAGACAGATTGGACACTCAAAAGTGGAGGCATAAATAATATAGCAAACAGACCACTTTATTGATTTCTTGTGGTCTGTTTGTAGGGGTACTTAATCCAATTTGGACATTTTCAGGATCTGAAATTATCTATAAGAATCAAATGTATTATAATTTGGCATGTAAATTTTTTTCTAGTAAAGAATTATTACAAAAGTTACCAAAAAAGTGACGACGAATTCACTTATTCATGCAGCCACAACTGTAATGTTTGCATGTGCACTGGATGTAGCTGGGCTTTGGGTAGAGACCTAGTGCACCATGTTGTAGGGAAGGAGCCCAACAAGCACGCACATGTATATATTAGATTGTACCTGTGTGGCAACAGCAAAGGATACTTGGGATTCCCGTAATTCCACGTTTATGGATTCAATCAATAGTTTTTTTTTATTCGGTGCAATATCCCGTGAAATTGAGGAAAATATTTGGTAATAACGCTAAGTGCAAACCATCTGCACTGAATATCTAAGGTACATCGAAATTCAATGCCTTCAATGTGTGAATTCACGTCTTCATGGTAAATGGGTGTGTTTAATAAAATTCTGCATGTTTCCCCAGAAGACATAATAATACAGACCATTCCCCTTATTTATGATTCTCTAGTAATATGCAGCCGCTGCCAAGTTCTGAGTTGTCCTGCGTCTTGCTTGCATAAAGGGCGAGACACTAAATTGGATCCGACTGCAAGAACCGCTGTCCTCGCCTGCAAACATTCTCCACCACCGAGCGATCCAACTGCTGTTCTCATAAAGCCAGATTGGATGAAATTCTGGGAATTAGCCATCATCCTTCGATTTTACACTAAATCGTTATTTACTCCTATTTTACTTTTTTTTTTTTTTTCGTCTGCTTTATGTTTTGCATTTTTGCTGATGAAATGGCTTCATCGGATTACAGACAGGGCGGGTGTTTTTTTTTAAATTCTACTCCGTGTCTTAGTTTTTCAGCGAAAGGAAATTTGCAGAAAATGTTTGCTGGGATTAGACTGATGTTTTGGAGAGTAAGAAATGCTGATTTATTTTTTTCTTTTCTTTTTTGTAATTTGTATAAAAAATATTCTATTTGCTGTCATACTTTACCCAAGGTTTTCAGATGCCTACATTTTTTTTTTTTTGCAGCAAAAAGTCATCTTTTGGGCAAAAGTTATTGTGAGGGGACTTTTTGTAGTCACTTTTTTATCAAAGTATTTCACGATTGTATGATAATATTGACCCATCTTTAATTATGAAACGATTATGGCTTTTTGTTATTCCACCCTCCAACTAGAGTAGAATTGGGCCTCTTTTTGTTGCAACTCATAAATCTGACTTCCAGCTCATTTCCATTGCTAACAACACCCACTTTTCCAAAGTGACAACAGCTTAGAAAAAAGTTGCACATTTTTGCACCTTCACAGCATACTCCAAAATTTGACATTTTTTTGATGACAAAAATATTAACACCAAACTTTTGTGAGTGTAGACTTGTGAATCCTCACATCGATCTGTCAGGATTCTCCAGTGCCGGGAGTGGGCTGTTATGTGACCACAAGTGTGCGATTTGCCACATTCCGACTAGACTTGTCCAGCCTTGCTCAATACACTTACATTTAGTGAGGTCTTGCTTGTCTAGTCGGCATGTGACCACATGTATGCATGTATGGAAATCACATACCGTACTTCCGGTCACGTTCCCACCGTCCCCGACACTAGAGGATTCACAAGTCTATAGTCCCATATTGGAACTGCAGACTTGAGCCCAAAGCCTGGAAAACACCTTTATTATAGTTTTCCCATTGAATATTATTTTATTAATTTTATTCTTTACTGTCAATTTTTTTTGTGATACAAATGGAGCTTTAATCTGGTTCCAAACCAATATCTTTAACTTTTTTAGGATGAAATACCTTTTTTTGTAAATTATTGTGGTTTGTTGAGCCAGGCTAATCCCTACATTGCCCCATATAGAACTATTATTACAGATGACCAACCTAAGTCATTTTCTAACGTTCAAGTTTTATGCGTGGTACGTAAACAGGCGCAAAGCTCACATGTCCAGAAATCTTCATTTAATGTATATATGCAGATAGAGGCTGATTTAAGAATAAAAAAAACTAGTGGAAGGTAATAATAAGTGTGAATACAACATGTATTCCATTTTTGAACAGAAATGGTGCTAGCAGATCCAAATGGGGGCCTGGACTTCACCCATTAATCCCTATACAGGGATCTAGACTTACAACGGGGTCCCCTGGGTTGTATCCTCAGAGTAGCTGCTAGCTAGAGGAGTCAACCCGAGGTAAGGATTGTCAAACTAGCCCGCGTCAGTAATGAAAGGAACAGAATTTGGGAAAATGTAATTATAGGCTTTATATTATATGAGTCACTGATGTACAAATTGCATAACATAGATGAGGGTCCCGTGCCATGCAGGCGTTCGGGAGAAGAGTTAGAATTAGTTTTATTTAATTTTTTATTTTATTTTATTTGACTTTTTTTTGTTTTTATTTATTAATATTTTCCAATTTTTATTTATTTTTGGCAATTGTGTTGCATAATTTGTGTTATCCTCTTTATTCAGATCACACGCCTACTTGTATCCGATCGCGTCCTTCCAGCACGCTCCATTGCTGTTACATGCTATATATATATGCTCACCTCAAAATGCCTGCCCTTTAAATGACACATATATTTTGCTGTAATATAACCACAAGGGGTTAACAGACTCTATTCACACCTAATTCTCCCTTCTTCTGCCGTTTTAATGCAGAGCCAGTAAACCTAATAGAAGTGCCATATTCAGAATATGGCAGACAACCAGAACCGACGTTGGGGGGAATCCATAAAGGGGGACACGTGATTCTGCAGCCCCTCTATGAAATGGATTGAGGATGAACAGCTTATAATGCCACACATTCTCCGTAGTCCCGGCGTGTGCCAGCACTGGTGCGTGACAGGCTCCATTGACAATACCGCCACAGTCTGTCGGATTTCCATCACGGTGTCCATCCTCTTACCATGGTCTTATTTTGTGCTGTACGGACCACCATTTGCATATTTCTACCAGATTTTGGACAGCGAATTAATTCCCATTTATTCAGAAGAACATTTTTGGAGATCAGGCTCGGAGGTTACAAGAGAGGGGATGGCTCACCGTCTCCGCTCTAATCTAGTTCATCCCAATGGTGCTCGATAGGGTCGACCAGCAAGTTCTTCCATAATAACCTTCCCCATTGTTTATGGACCTGGAGAAGCATCACGACGAACCCAAAACTGTTTCCACAATTGTCGAAAATTTATTTGGATATCGAAGGATTAAGATTTAATTAAGAGGTCTAGGTCAACCTCGAAAATACAACCCTATAACTTTATCGCTCCTCCATCAAACTGTACAACGGGCAAAATGCAGTTAGGCGTTGACGTTCTCCTGGAATCGCCAAACCCAGGCTCGTCTATCAGATGCTTGATAGAAAAGTGTGATCTGTCCCTGCACAGAATACGTTTCTTCCAGAGTCCAGTGATAGCAGCTTTAAACCACTCCATCCGATGCTCGCCATTGTGCTTGGTGATATACGGCTGCATGGTGATGGGGGAAAATTTAGGAGGGAAGAAATGTCATGAACTGACTTGTTACATTGGTTCCTCCTATTACCGGACCACACTGATATCAGTGAGCTCCTTCCGACTATGCATTCTTTCCGACATAATTGTAAGGCGGACAGCATGCGAGGGATCAGATGTTATCCATAAGGGTGGGCAAGGGGCAGTATGTTGTTCACCGGAGATAAGAGGCAGGATGTTATACACCAGGGGCCGGGGGACAGATGTTAATAATTGGGGGCAAGGGACCGAATGTTACACATCGGGGGCAAGGAACTAAGTGTTATACACCGGGGACAGTAGGGCAGATTTTTTACACTGAGGGGAGTGGGGCTGGATGTAATACACCAGGGGACAATGGGCCCAGATGTTATACACTGGGGCTGGGGGACAGATGTTATACACTGGGGGCGAGGGACCGAATGTTACACACCGTAGGCAATGGTGGTGGATTTTATACACAAGGGGCCAGATTTTATACACTAGGGGCAATGGGGCCGGATGTTACACACCAGGGGCAATGGGGCCGGATGTTACACACCAGAGGCAATGGGGCCAGATGTTACACACCAGGGGCAATGGGGCCGGATGTTACACACCAGGGGCAATGGGGCCGCATGTTACACACCAGGGGCAATGGGGCCGGATGTTACACACCAGGGCAATGGGGCCGGATGTTACACACCACGGGCAATGGGGCCAGATGTTACACACCAAGGGCAATGGGGCCGAGTGTTACACACCAGGGCAATGGGGCCGGATGTTACACACCAGGGGCAAATGGGGCCGGATGTTACACACCAGGGGCAAATGGGGCCAGATGTTACACACCAGGGGCAAATGGAGCTGGATGTTGCACACCAGGTGCAATGTGGCTGGATGTTACACACTAGGGGCAAATGGGGCCAGATGTTACACACCAGGGCAATGGGGCCGGATGTTACACACCAGGGGCAAATGGGGCCGGATATTACACACCAGGGCAATGGGGCCGGATGTTACACACCACGGGCAAATGGGGCTGGATGTTACACACCAGGGGCAATGGGACCGGATGTTACACACCAGGGGCAATGAGGCCGGATGTTACACACCAGGGGCAATGGGGCCGGATATTACACACCAGGGCAATGGGGCCGGATGTTACACACCAGGGGCAATGGGGCCGGATGTTACACACCACGGGCAAATGGGACCGGATGTTACACACCAGGGGCAATGAGGCCGGATGTTACACACCAGGGGCAATGGGGCCGGATGTTACACACCAGAGGCAATGGGGCCAGATGTTACACACCAGGGGCAATGGGGCCGGATGTTACACACCAGGGGCAATGGGGCCGGATGTTACACACCAGGGCAATGGGGCCGGATGTTACACACCAGAGGCAATGGGGCCAGATGTTACACACCAGGGGCAATGGGGCCGGATGTTACACACCAGGGGCAATGGGGCCGGATGTTACACACCAGAGGCAATGGGGCCAGATGTTACACACCAGGGGCAATGGGGCCGGATGTTACACACCAGGGGCAATGGGGCCGGATGTTACACACCAGGGCAATGGGGCCGGATGTTACACACCACGGGCAATGGGGCCAGATGTTACACACCAAGGGCAATGGGGCCGAGTGTTACACACCAGGGCAATGGGGCCGGATGTTACACACCAGGGGCAAATGGGGCCGGATGTTACACACCAGGGGCAAATGGGGCCAGATGTTACACACCAGGGGCAAATGGAGCTGGATGTTGCACACCAGGTGCAATGTGGCTGGATGTTACACACTAGGGGCAAATGGGGCCAGATGTTACACACCAGGGCAATGGGGCCGGATGTTACACACCAGGGGCAAATGGGGCCGGATATTACACACCAGGGCAATGGGGCCGGATGTTACACACCACGGGCAAATGGGGCTGGATGTTACACACCAGGGGCAATGGGACCGGATGTTACACACCAGGGGCAATGAGGCCGGATGTTACACACCAGGGGCAATGGGGCCGGATATTACACACCAGGGCAATGGGGCCGGATGTTACACACCAGGGGCAATGGGGCCGGATGTTACACACCACGGGCAAATGGGACCGGATGTTACACACCAGGGGCAATGAGGCCGGATGTTACACACCAGGGGCAATGGGGCCGGATATTACACACCAGGGGCAATGGGGCCGGATGTTACACACCAGGGCAATGGGGCTAGATGTTACACACCGGGGGGCAATGGGGCCAGATGTTACACACCGGGGGGCAATGGGGCCGGATGTTACACACCAGGGCAATGGGGCTGATGTTACACAGCGGGGGGCAATGGGGCTAGATGTTACACACCAGGGGCAATGGGGCCGGCTATTACACACCAGGGCAATGGGGTCGGATGCTACACACCGGGGGGCAATGAAACTGAATGGAAAAACCTGACACCTGAGCGTCAGAATACTTTTGTCCATAGAGTGTAAATCATATGGATGAATTAAGTGATGTAATTTTGCAGATATTTTCTGGGCGTGCCTCGTGTATAGTGAAGCTGTATGTATTCGATGAACATATTGTTGCATTTTTCATTGTTGTGTCTTTGATGTCCTCGTTTTTAAACCACTTGAAAAGAGGAGGCCGAGTTCCTCTAATAGCTCTAACTGGAATGATTGTAATGATGAATACAGATGTATCAATCGAACGCTTCCATCTCCAAATCACTTAACAATGTCATTATTATAAAGATCTGGTCAAACTGAAAACATCTGTGTGGACGTGCGTCATCCGATATTAATAGTCCTATATTCTCTCCAAAATCTGGAGACATTGGTTTGTATTTCATCCTCTTTGTGGATCACTGCACCCAAAATTGATTATTTTTTTCTTCTGGTAACAACCATGAAGATAAAATATAATGTTCAGTATTGACCTGGGATCTCGGAGCAGCTCTTTAAAGAATATCGGATTAGGTCAATGCTTCGCAGCAGACGGCAGAAATTCCTTCCATATTTTTTTAACTATGTTTAATAATAGGATCTGGTTCTTATATAGAAAATCTGAGATGATCACTGATGCCCCAAATAAGACTGCACCATGATACTAAAGAAGCAAGCTCTGTTCGGTATGGTCCCCTACATAAGCCTTGTAGACGTCATTTGTTTAGTGTATACAGAATGAGGACTGCGCTCTACCTGTACTACATGTACTGTACTGCTGTCTAGCTTTATTACATGGACTATACTGCTTTACTTGAACTACATGTACTGTATTGCTCTACCTGTACTGCATGTACTACACTGCTCTACTTGTACACCATGTATAGTACTGCACTCTACCTGTACTATATGTACTGTACTGCTTTCTACTTCTATTACATGTACAGTACTACAATACCTGTACTGCATGAACTGTAGTTCTCTACTTGTGCTACATGTACAGTATTTCTTTCTACCTGTACTATATGTACTGTACTGCTATTTACCTCTATTATATACACTATACTGAAATCCCTGTACTACGTGCATTATACTGATCTACCTGTACTACATGTACAGTACTGCTCTCTACCTGTACTGTACTGCTCTTTAACTGTACTGCATGTACTTTACTGTGTCTGTACTACATGTACTGTCCTGCTCTCAACCTGTACTATATGTACTGTACTGCTCATTACCTCTATTACATGTACTATACTGCAATAACTCTTCTACATGTGTTGTACTGCTCTCTACCTGTACTACATGTACTGTCCTGCTCTCAACCTGTACTATATGTACTGTACTGCTTATTACCTCTATTACATGTACTATACTGCAATAACTCTTCTACATGTGTTGTACTGCTCTCTACCTGTACTACATGTACTGTCCTGCTCTCAACCTGTACTATATGTACTGTACTGCTCATTACCTCTATTACATGTACTATACTGCAATAACTCTTCTACATGTGTTGTACTGCTCTCTACCTGTACTACATGTACTGTCCTGCTCTCAACCTGTACTATATGTACTGTACTGCTTATTACCTCTATTACATGTACTATACTGCAATAACTCTTCTACATGTGTTGTACTGCTCTCTACCTGTACTACATGTACTGTCCTGCTCTCAACCTGTACTATATGTACTGTACTGCTCATTACCTCTATTACATGTACTATACTGCAATAACTCTTCTACATGTGTTGTACTGCTCTCTACCTGTACTACATGTACTGTACTGCTCTCTAACTCTGCTGCATGTACTTTACTACACTATCTGTACTACATATTCTCTACTACTCTCTTCCTGTGCTACACATACAGTACTGCTTTATATCTGTATTACATGTAGAGTACTGCTCTCTACCTGTACTACATGTACTGTACTGCTCTCTAACTCTGCTGCATGTACTTTACTACACTATCTAGATTGTGAGCCCCATCGGGGACAGTGATGACAATGTGTGCAAAACTGTAAAGCGCTGCGGAATATGTTGGCGCTATATTAAATATAAAGATTATTATCTGTACTACATATTCTCTACTACTCTCTTCCTGTACTACATGTACTGTACTGCTCTCTAACTCTGCTGCATGTACTTTACTACACTATCTGTACTACATATTCTCTACTACTCTCTTCCTGTGCTACATGTACAGTACTGCTTTATATCTGTATTACATGTTTAGTATTGCTCTCTACCTGTACTGTCTACATGTACTATACTGCTCTCTGCCAGAACTAGATGTAGAATACTGCTCAGTCTCTACCTGTGCTTCATGTACAGTTCTGCTTTCTATCTGTATTACGTGTACTGTACTACTCTTTACCTATAATATATATATATATATATATATATACAGTATATATATGTATATATATATATAAACACTCTAAGTGTACTACATGTACTGTACTGCTCCACCTGTGCTACATTTACCGTACTGCTCTCTACCTGTACTACATTTACCGTACTGCTCTCTACCTGTGCTACATTTACCGTACTGCTCTCTAACCGGGGCTTCATGTACAGTTCAACTTTCTATAAGTATTTAGTGTACTGTACAACTCTTTACCTATACTATATATATATATATATATATATATATATGTACAGTATATATAAACACTCTCTAAGTGTACTACATGTACTGTACTGCTCTACCTGTACTACATGTACCGTACTGCTCTCTGTATTTTATGTACTACGGTGCCTTTTCTTTATCTTTCTTAGATATGTTGTAATGTTCTCTAAGTGTATTATATGGTCTGTACTGCTCTCTACCTGTTCTGCATGTTCTGAACTGCTATCTACTCGGACTACAGCACTGCAATGCTCTCTAAATGTCCAAACTGTACTGACTGCTCTCCTCCTTTACTAAATTGACATCTACCTCTGCTATATGCACCATCTTGCCTGTATTATATGTTCTGTAATGCCTCTTTCCTTTGCCTGGGAAAGGTTTCCAAGATTTTCAAGATGCAATGGTTAGACCCAAACAAGTTAGTGGAGCACTTTATTGTCCTATAACCCAGAAGACTTCTTTTTTACTTTACAGTTTCATGCATCGGTTGAGGTGGGATATTCTTAGGATGAGATATAAGCTCATTAGATCATGTGTCCTGTCTTTCCAATTTCTTATCATAGTCTAAACGTTACCCTTCTCCGGAGTCCTTAGATCAAAACTTCTGGTTTGTAAGATGTGCAAGAAAGGAAAATTGCTTGTGATTGAATCCATGACCCCTTGAAAAGATCCCAAAGCATCATTTGATCTTGACACTACTTTCCTGCCAATTGCTTCGTGGCCTCCGGTAGCTTAAAAGAAGCAGGACTCAAAGATGGCGTCTGCCCCTGAGGTTACTTTTGCTGAAACAATTGTTGCTTGAGCACGTCCTTCTTGTTTTCTTTGGTCAGAAATTCTGTTTGAGCAGATAAAACGGCAACATCCTGCACCCAAAGTAAGCACTTTGACTGGAAACAGACTGGATAAAAAAATATTGCAAGGGCAGGGAAGGCAGTGAAGGCAGGCGGCTGAGGCAGTATTGACACGTCTGAACACAGATGTGAGCTGCAAGCAAATTCTCTTTCCGAAGATGTATGTTTAATCATACTGTGCATATTTTATAAAGATCACAGATAAAGCATAAACTCTGGGGAAAAAAAAAATTATATTTGCCAGCTAAGTTCCAGGAACCAGAGATGCCACCCACCACTCACAGAAGTGAAAACCAAGCCGGACAGTCAGTGCCGGGCACGGTGTAAAACAAGTCCGGACTTCCTATCCTATTATTCTCCTAATCCTTTGATTTTTAATTTTTTTTAATATTCAGTTTTCATGGTCACCTGAAGAGCTGGTGTCATCCTTCATTTTTAAAGTAAGTCCACCTGATGATAGTCTGATTGCTGGAGGTCTAGCCCTACAGCAGCCCCTTGAGGCGAAATGTAGTATTACATGGTATCGATTTTAATTAAATGGTCATCCATCTACTACAATTGTAGGCTGGGATGGCTCAAGTAATTTGGGCTCTAATTGGTTAAAATGGCAGTACACCAATACACCCTGTATTCTTATTTTTTATATATTGTATATCCTCAGTATCCTTAGTTATGTGTTAAACGCCCAGCCCTTTTCTATAGTTAGTTCTGGCATTTCGAAATTTGACTACTTTTACCATAAAGAATCTTAGTGATCTCTCCTATCATTAGGATTTTTTATGGTTAAAGTATTCAAGTAGCCATTCCTCTCCATGTAATTGATGCAGTAATGGCTATTATAAGCATGCCTTGGCCAAGTTATTTTGATACAATGGTAGGTTTACATAAGAACATATTGTGGCTTGTTCATTTAAGGGATTGTCCACCTTTGGCAAAAATCTTCCAAATGGTGAGGATGGGATCAAAACAATAAAATAAGGCATCAACTCTAACCTAGTAGATCCAGCACTGATCGCTCTGTTGGTCTACAAGGGGAAATAACCAATGCTGTATTCTTCTTTGGTCTAGCATAGACTGGATCCAGACACTATGCATCTCAAATATGCCTCAAATTACATCCTGTTCCAGTGACTTGACTGCTGCAGCCAGTCACAGGTCTTAGTGGCCAGGCAACCAAAGAATTGCATAGCATCGCTTTGTAGACCACCAGATCTGCTTCCTGGGGTTGGAGCCAATGGGTATGCCTAACATTTTGGCTTTAAAACCACCCTTGTCATTTGAAAGATTTTTTTTTTCCCTTCACCCATGATAGCCCCTGTATATCAGGTGTGATGTCATGGGTTCCGGAAAAAAACGGCTACCGGTAAGCAACCTTGGTGTTTTCCCTTCACCCATGAGAGCACACCTGATATATGGGTGCTGTCATGGGTTCTGGAAAAAACGGCTACTGGTAAGTAGCCTTGGTGTTTTCCCTTCACCCATGACAGCACACCTGATGTTCGGGTGCTGTCATGGGTTTCGGAATCAACACCTACCGGTAAGTAGCCTTGGTGTTTTGGGCAACTATTTTAAGTTTCAAGCCTGAGAAAGGAGATATCCAACTAGCCAAATCTTTGTCTCTCGGTGAAATAATGCCTATCTTTGCATCTGTGCACTCAACAAGAAAATAAATGCTAATGGTACTTTTTTAATAAAAAATATAATTTTGCATGTAGATATTTGCTGGAGTTACAGAAATATAGAAAAATCTTATAATCTCCTTACATGGAGATAGGTGAGGGAGAGTGCGAGATTTGCCAGCTGCCTGTGGGAGCCGGTAATTACGGGCTCGCTGCATGGATTTTCACTGAACTTTATAAACTTAAACTGAAAAAGACAAGGAGTGCTTCATAGTGATTATGGAAAAGTTGTATTTGGCATGGGTTACAGATGTACCAGCAGACTGTCAGTAATCTCCCTGCACTTGAAAGATGAAAGAATCCAGGGTTATTTGTGTTTTGTATTAGTGGTAGGCCGGTGGTACACCACACCATTAAGATTTGAGCGTTCTTGTAAATTGTGTCTAAACAGAAAAACTCTCCTCACAGACCGGCCCTTAATTCCCTATGAAAACTCTTAGCCCACTCAAGGCTTAGCCCTGATGAGGTGAGCATTTCCACGTCTCAGCCCACTCAGGGCCGTTTTGCACATCTGAATGTTAAACATGCTTCACCCGTACACAGAATTTGGAAAAATTATCTCCTCTTCCCATGTGGTTTGTTCTATTCATCCCAGCTGTGTTTGGATAATGTGCATTTTTCAGACTTGATGAAGAGAGTCAGCACAAAATATGTGCGAGGCTGATTGCCCGTTCTGTTTTGCTTCTCTGCGAGTTCCACAGCAAACCCTTTCTGATTACGCCATGCGACAGTTCAGTGTTTTCGGTCTATTTTTGTTGCTTTCTGTTTAACATACCTGTGTGATTGTACCCTGCTGAAGTTACATGTATTTTCTTCCTCCAGGTTACATAGATTCTTCCAGGGCAGAGGCTATGTTCCTTAGATATTTCTGGCTGAATTGAAGGTACTGGAGTGAATGTTAGCAATTTGCATAGACACCACCATTCTGTGGAACACTCATGTTTTCACTGTTGCTCACGTTAGCCCATCTCCATCAAGGCTAATATTCATTTTTACACTTTTGCTTCTGTTTATTCTACTTCTTCGTCTTTTCCTTCTTCTTTATCTACTACACCTTGCATTGCATCTGTAGTAGGCAAATATAATAATAATAATCTTTATTTATATAGCGCCAACATATTCCGCAGCGCTTTACAGTTTAAGATACACTTAAGTTTTCACAGTTGCTCACACTACCACGTTTCTAACAAAGCCGATTTTCATTTTTGAGCTTTTTCTTCTTTCTCTCCTTCATCCTTCTCCTCTTCCTCCCCTTCATCTTGTGGCTTTCTTCCTCTCCTTATTCCTTTCCTTCTTCTCGCTTTCCTTCTCCTTTTTCTTCGTCTTCTCCTCCTTTTTCATCTGTCTCCTTCTTCTTATTTTATTCTCCTCATTCTTAACCTTTTTTGTTCACTGCCTTTTTTCCTTCTTCTTCTTCAGTGTTTCCTTTTTCTTCTTCTTTTCTTTCTATTTCTTCATCTTCTTTTCCTTCTTTTCTCTCTACCTTCTTCCTCTCCTCATGCCCTGGTGCTTTTGCAAGTGGGGTAATAGTTTTGGGGTTGACGTCAGGTGTTTTATACCCGCTGACATCAAGTTAAGGGGTTAGTAATGGAGAGGTCTCTATCAGTTACCCCCATTGCTAACCCTGTAGTCAAAAGTAATAGACACATTGAAAAAAAGCCCTATAATTTTAAAATCACTCCCTGCCCCTTTTTTAGCCATTTATTCCTATAAAAATCAATGTTGCACTCACCTGGCACCTGTAATTCCATAATAAAGAGGTCCCACAGCGATTCCCAATTCTGCCACATCCAGATGGCGTGTTGAGCGGTGACATCTGTAATGTTACCGCTCAGCACGCCAACCAAAACACAGTGAGAGTACCGTGTGAGCTGGCCTATGAACTGTGGAAACCTTACTGATGTCACCGCTCGCAGTGTGAGAAATCAGTAACGTTAAAGCAGTTTACAGGCCGGCTCATACAGAGCTTACCGTGTGAACCGCTGCCTGTGACCAGCGGTAACCTTAGTTTTGTCACTGCTGGTCACTGCAGCTGCAAATTTCTCACAGTACTCTCACTGTATTCCGGCTGGCATGTTGAGCGGTGACATTACTGATGTCACTGCTCAACACACTATCCGTATGTAGTAGAGTTTGGGATCTTCGTGGTACCTCTTTATTATGGAATTATGGCAGACACGTAAGTCTAACTTCTATGGGATAAAATGGCTAATCGAGGGTCGGGGAGTGTTTTTCTCAATTTTAGGACTTTTCTAAGTGTGTCTTGATTACTTTTGACTACTGGGTTAGTAATGGTGGTTTCCGGTAGACACATCTTATCACTAACCCCTGGGCTTGATATCAGCCGACATAAAACTGCTGACATCAACTCGAAAACTATTCACTTGCCAGCGCACCAACACAAGTGGGGAGAGCCGATTCTAAGCGCCAGAATTGGTGCATCTAATTTGCCAATATTCATGGCCACTTCCCAACCTATTAATATCAGCATGCAGCTGTCTGTTTAGCCTTTGCTGGTTATTAAATATAGTCATTTTTTGGGGTCCCCCCTTTTTTTATAACCAGTAAAGGCTAAGCAAACAGCAGCGATACGCGTGAGGCTCTCCCTGAACCCTGATCAATTTCACTATGGCTATGTGTCACTTTTTTTTTTTAATCGGGTATCTTATCTCCCTGTATTGTTACCAACCCTTCAACCTCCATAGAATCGGATACAATTTCTAGGATCTTGGTATCCTGACACACACGGCATGCTGCCTCCTTATGGTGTTTCCATGATCCTTCATTGCTTCATTCGATCCATGCATGGGGTAACGTACTAAGTAGTTTGAGCCGCAGTCTCAGTGCCTTATTGTATGATGTGCACATTTTGGATCATTTTGGTGACCCTGGTTGTCATTCCTAGCTCATGAGGCATACCATTGATTTGCTTGGCTATTAACCGTATGGGAGCTGACCATATGTCATACTTCAGTGCCAGATTATTTCAGCTACTATTGGCTTTATTCCCCTTTTCCCAGATCCTGAGCATGGGTCACACATGTACTTTGATTACATATTGAACTGACTTTATTTGTCAGCAACGTCAATCTTCGTGTCATTCTGTTTATTCCATTGGCGCCGGTAGCTAATATCATCTACTTTACTTTGTGTGTTACCATTTACGTATGGTTGTTTTATTAGGGGTGCGGGAAGTTTACACTTTCCGTGGTTTTAAATGGTTTTAGATTTCCTTGTTCTGCCCATTTTGCTCAATAAAGCATACTTTCATTGATTATCCAGGTGTGCACATCATGTATCGACGTTTTCTTCCCTCTTTTTGTTATTGCCTTCCTATGTATAATGCAGCACCCTCACACTTGTTATGTTCATGATTTATGATTCTTCAGAGGCATCATATACCCAAACTGAAGGATTAAAAAAAAACAACAAAAAAAACTAGTTATTTGCTCATATCTCTGTGTTTTTTGTAGCTTTTAATGCATATCTAATACACTATAATTTTAATTTTTTTTTGTATATCCATGATCTCCAATATTAATCTCCTGTTCTGTCTCCTGTTCTGTGAGCTGTACCCACAGGATAAGTTGTCATCTTGGTAAAACTCCGTTAGAACTTTTTGAGAAGTTGCTACATTCTTTATTATAGATATATTGACGCAATTAAAAAAAATTATTCTAGACATTTCTTGTAAATATTAAATGGAATATCTTGCATTTATAATGCCTGGGATTTTGTTGTAACCTCTATTCTTTTCACTTTAGGTGACAGCTGGGTGCTTAGTGTCACTACTTGTGTTGCCACCAGAGTTTTGTCAGTAGGAGACGGAAAGCTGAAAGATGTGTTTTTTCCCCTGTAATGTTAAACCAAGCACCTAGCCCAAATGAAGGTGTTTCCTCCGCTGTCTCCATTCTACTGCAAACATGTTAGCTGTCACTTGTTCCTGCCGATTATTTACATTTGGCGCAGCGGTGGGAGCCTGCACTGTGTCATGCCGGTCTCATATTTGAATAACCATTCACGACTAGCCTTTGCCATCTTGACAAATTACACTGGTTTCCTATGTCATTCATGGATTAAGGGTCTTTTAACAAGCGGCACAGTGTGCTGGCTGCCGTGTAGGGGTTCCTGCAGTTTCCCCATCTATCTCTGTGTTGTGGTTCATTTACACCAAGCGGGAAGTTTCACGTTAATGATATATTGGGGGCGCGAAACGCGTTTGTTTGGTAGTATAGGGCATTATGCTCTTTGATATAGGTGTGATGTGATACCATTCTGTATGATCTCTTAAAAAAAATGAACTAATGAGCCATTTGGAGATGTGGCCAAATTTTGCTAGATATTTAACACATCACATGCCATTGAAAATGTCAAGGCATACTAAATCGCAGGCTGTAATATAATAAATGTGCAGCTAAGGAGATTCGCTCATTATAATATATGAGTAGAATCGCAAGTTGGAAGCAATTCTGCAGTTTACCTTTGTTGTCATGAACAGCAGGATTTTTTATTCTACTGTGTACTGTTCATTGCTTAAAGGGATTGTCCAGTTTTAGGCTACAAGTCTGCAGTCACGCTATGTGCGATGAGAATTTTCCAGTTCTCACGAACAGTGTAGGACAGACTAAGTGTAACACAAAGGCATAAAGGAAGGGGAACTAAATACCAGGGAAGTGGAGACCCCTAGACAGATCTAACATCAGCCTGCCTGTCCTATCGTCCCTATATAGGTTCTGCACCTATCGCCGAGCATGATACCTAATCCCTGCCTGACCCAGGCGATAAGCCCTGCATCCGGGAGGACAGGATGTGCACTAGTCAATCCTCACTACCGCTAAAGACAACTGGGATAGACAAACAAAACAAGAGAACAGCTTGAGAAGACTAAGAGACAAACACCAACGTCTTCCAAACTCCAAAAGGACGCTAGCCGACTGCTACTGCTCCAAGCCTCAACAGGGAAATGCAAATAGAAAAGAACACCCACATCTCCCAACAGGAAGTTGAGTTATAAACATCTAGATCCAGGTGACACCATTAAGGCTGGTGGAGGTGGCCACAAGTCTACAAGGCCAACTGCTGAGATCTTCTACTGCCAGATGCAGTGTGACTGTCTGCAGCCTCTGACACACCCCGTGACACCAGTGCCATTGCCATAAGTGGTGGTGCGTGACATCAAGCATGCTATTTGAATACATGCAGTTACATGTCGGACAGACATGCACAGCATTGCTCAATGAAAGTGTATTGAGCGAGGGCAGACACGTCTAGTCGGAATGTGGCAGGATATATGCAAATGACCACACACTCCTGGCACTGGACAGTCCTGACAGGATGCAGCGTGTGCGATGTGAACTTCCACAAGTCTGTAGTCACAAAGAGTGGTTGCAGACTTGAAGCTTAAGGCCGGACAAGTTAGAGGTCACCTCTTGCTGAGGTGGCCAGTCTCTTTGGCAAGGAACGCATGCTTGCAAGCTAATTACTATAGCTCTGTAGAGCTTGCAAACGCTGCTGCAAATCTGGCCAGATAATTGGATCCTGCCAGCTTTCATATCTCTTCGCTCCTCCGATGCTGCCGAGGCAAAACTCCACTGCTTGCAGCATGGAAAATGACATAATTTTGTCCATTGGCGCAGCCATGCCACTTCCCCGAACCATTTACAGAGGTTGTCTACTACTTTATCATTGATGACCTATTATTAATGTATAATCAGTTGGCGTCCGACACCTGGCACCCCCGCCAATCAGCTGTTCTCGGCATCTCCGGTTGCCTGATGGAAATGCTCAATTGCAGAAATGCTTAATCATCTGATAGTGGCCACTAACAGAAGACTGATCATCTACGCAATTGAGCATTTCCCTTCGGCAACTCCGACACTGAGAACAGCTGATCGGCAGGGGTGCCGGATGTCAGACCCTGACCAACCTGACATTGACCGATCTGCTCATCTCTAGTGCATACATTTTCATATCTATGAGTGATATTGAAAGACATTGGGTAATATGTAAATATATATTTTTTATATATTGAAAAGAATAAATATGAAAAATTCTTACGAATTCGGAATTGATTTCATGCCCGTCGTTACTACTCAACATCCCCATCTACTCCGCAGCACTTTAACAGGCAGCGACTTGTCAGACAACTTCTCGTGGTCTTGCATAAATGGAAAAATGGTTTCATCAACTATTCCTAGGCATGCCACGTTCTGGGCTGCAATTAAATAACACAAACATCTCATTAAAATGAAAATCCTCAGCAGTTTCGAGAACCTTGTACCACTTAATAGTCTCATACATCTCGGGATGTTTTATCTGCTGTGAAGTACGGAGGTAGGACATATATTCTACATTTTGAGACTTGCTTTTTCTAGAGAATGGATGAAAACTTTCCATCTACACGCAGTAATACAAATGTTTCCTGAAATTAAAAACATTTTATGTTGTTGACCATGCTGAAAATGCCATAAAATAACAAATAAAAACCCCACAAAACATTGCTCACCTGACCATTACTGATTTTTGCAGATCTGTGTTGCGGCAATGATTTGCCCATCTACCCTCATGAGCCGGTGTTTATCATAAAAGCGCTGATGTAGGTGTGAATCTAATGTAAGCATTCATTATTTTCAAAAATGTTTCCTCACCCGTGGTCTAGTTATTTTGACTTGTGAAGACCACCATATTGGCATAGGGAGTCTTATAAGCCCAGACAATAATCTTTGGGTAAGAGGTAGGAAAATGAACTATCATCCATGTAGAATGCTTGCTTTGTAGTGCCACCTATTGGATGTAGTTATTCCAGAAGTCAATGTCTGACTCCTGTTGCAAAATTATCTTATGAATGCTCGATTGTTGGATGAAATTATCTTTTGTGCTGCACAAAAGATCCTCGTTCTCAGCAGCGCATGATCTTGTGTAAAGGAGGCTCGCGCTGCCGAGAACAATGGCAGCCTATGCACACTGAACGATGTGTTAGAGATCAGTCAGTGGACATCATTTAGTGCAAACTGGCTATTAAATTACCGCCAATCAATAAATATTTACCAATCGACATTCATTTAATGATGTTTTGTGGTGTGTTACGGTCATGGCTTTGTCGAGCAGATTGTTACGCCCAGCCATGGCGCACGAGGATTTGTGGGTCCATCGTACCAGAGGACCGAGCCTACCCAGCAAGGTGCATAACTAAGCGGCTACCTCTGTGTTTACTGGGACCTCTAGTGGTGACTGGTGAGATAAGGCTTGTGCGGCATATAGCCGCCAGGTCCCTGGGCAGACCCCAGAAGTCAGGTACGCTGACAGTACTTTATTGCTTTATAATAATAATAAATAATAATTTTATTTATATAGCGCCAACATATTCCGCAGCACTTTACAAATTATAGAGGGGACTTGTACAGACAATAAACATTACAGCATAACAGAAATACAGTTCAAAACAGATACCAGGAGGAATGAGGGCCCTGCTCGCAAGCTTACAAACTATGGGGAAAAGGGGAGACACGAGAGGTGGATGGTAACAATTGCTTTAGTTATTCGGACCAGCTATAGTGTAAGGCTCAGGTGTTCATGTAAAGCTGCATGAACCAGTTACCTGCCTAAGTATGTAGCAGTACAGACACAGAGGGCTAATACTGCATAAAGTGTATGAGAACATGATGCGAGGAACCTTTTTTTTTTTATTATAAATAGGCCACACAGGGATCGTTAGGTTAATGCATTGAGGCGGTAGGCCAGTCTGAACAAATGAGTTTTTAGGGCACGCTTAAAACTGTGGGGATTGGGGATTAATCGTATTAACCTAGGTAGTGCATTCCAAAGAATCGGCGCAGCACGTGTAAAGTCTTGGAGACGGGAGTGGGAGGTTCTGCTTTGTTCAGACACGCCAGTCTAGGATTCGGGATCCGGGTTAGGCCACTCATGGACCAGGGAATAGTGTTCATGCACTGGCCGCACTGGGACAAGGGGACTTCGGAAACAGGACTGGCCGCTCCATTACCAGGGGACGAAGTTCAGGCTTTGGCCGCTCTGGGACCAGGGGACAAGGTTCAGGCCCAGGCCACTCTGGGACAAGGGGAATAGGTTCAGGTACTGGCCACTCTGGGACCAAGGAGCAAGGATATAGGATTGGCCACACCAGGACCAGGGGACTATGGACACCGGACTGGCCATACTGGGACCAGTGGATAATGTTCACACCAGGTTCAGGGAACCTCAAAGCTCACTAGCAGTACACCTTACTAACTAATGATTCACTATGCTGCTGGGAGCCATCTTGCAGATGTACTACTTATGCTAAATGCCTCTCAGCAACAGGCTGAGAGCATATAGCATAATGTGTACGCTGAATGGGGAAGCACGGCCACATGTTTATTAGACGCGCTGCTGGACTGTGGTGTGCACACACCGAAAGCATGAAGTAGCAGGAGGGAAATGCCGGGAAACAATGCTGCAGGCCTGGGACAGTGAGTAGGTCAAAGTCCTTGCATGGTGCTGAAAAGGGACACCATGCAGGGTACCAGCAGTATCAATACATGATGTAAATGTACCTTTAGGGTAATTACTGATAACAAAAGGAAAATACACCACCTACAGACAGATGTCTGGTGGGTTCTTGCTTCCTGTCTATGTAGAGTGTGGATTTGATTTCTTCAGTGAGAGCTCTTTGACTGAGGTCTAATAGGTACTATTCTACTTAGGCTGTGGTCAGACACCCATAGATTCTCTCATGCGGTATTATGTATACCCCTCCTTACATGTAAAGCGTCATGGAATAAATGGCGCTATAACAATAAATAATAATAATAATAGGCTGAAAGTCCTTCCGACAAAGTCAGTCAATGCACTCTGGGCCTCCCACACACTAACTGGTCCCCACATCATCTGTTGCACCACCCCACACTGATTCCTGTACCATACATCAATGTCTGTCGTAATGGCCTGGTTCACTCGCACCTCCTGGTCGCTGCCACAGACGATCACTTCTGAATGAGGGTCCTCATCAGATCTTTCCTGTTTAAAAGGTGACGGCCATCTGTTGGGTCGGCACGGATGAGGGCTGTGCCTTGGGCCTTGCCTGGCGTGGTCTGGTCTACGGATCTTGATTGGTGCAGGGCTGGGACTCAGGTCTTGACCAGCATGGTCTGGTTCCCAGATTTTGATTGGTGCAGTCTGGATCTCACTCACGGGTGCACAGCAGCCCTGTGGTTCGGAACCCCAAGTGTGTCCTGGTGTCTGGGCCGCTGCGTCCATCAGAGCACACATCCTGCCGCTCTCTCTTGTTGGCACCAAATCTCTTCCCACTTTGCCACTCTGCGTCACAAATGTCACCTGACCTGGTGCTCCTTCTAGACTCGCCCTTCTCTTATTGCTTCCGCAGGGTTCCATTTGGGCAGTAGGTGGCAGTCTCCGGTCACAAGTGCCGCACAACTCTGAGGAATACCATCTTCTATGGCACACCCTCTTACACACACAAACAATGCCTGTATCACAATGTCTTGCCTAAGCTATATGAGACATATCTGATGGCGTTGGCTTAGTTTAGGAGACCCCGTGGTTGGAATTCATATTGCGATCTCAGCTTGGTCTGTGTTTCCCAGACGTTTGAATTCGGCCTTACATATTGATGAAGACTATTATTCTGCTGTGTTTGTCTTTGTTGGGAGCATGCACAGAAATCATGAATGGGCACAGATAGCAGAGAAGCAGAACTTGGTCGTCATTCCGAATTTTTACTGACAATAACCATTATATACAATACAGTAACACAGATAGAAGAGGCACTGCTCTGTGTCTGTGTGTCCACAGGTAATTGGAAGCGAGTGCCTGTACAGTCGTAGGGGTTGGTTATTTATACAATGTATTGACTCCAAACACTATATTGGAGATAGACTCCTGTGCTTGGATGTACTAGGCTTCAATTATCATAACATTTTCTTTACTCTTTTACACAACTTATTGTTTTATGATAGTAGGCTTTCCGTCCAGAAAAGTATAGGTGCTTCTCACAAAATTGTAATATCATCAAAAAGTTAATTTATTTCAGTTCTTCAAAGCAAAAAGTGAAACTCATATATTATATAGTCATTACACACAGAGTGACCTATTTCAAGTGTTTATTTCTGTTAATGTTGATGATTATGGCTTACAGCCAATGAAGACCCAAAGGTCTTTATCTCAGGACATTAGAATAATTAGCCAAAAAATCACCTGCAAAGACTTCCTAAGTGTTTATAAAGGTTCCTTAGTATTTTTCAGTAGACTCCACAATCACGGGAAAGACTGCTGAATTGACAGATGTCCAGAAGGCAGTCATTGACACACTCAATGACTTTTGGGTTTTCATTGGCTGTAAGCCATAATCATCAACATTAACAGAAATAAACACTTGAAATAGATCACTCTGTGTGTAATGACTCTGTATAATATATGAGATTCACTTTGTGTATTGAAGAACTAAAACAAATTAACTTTTTTATGATATTCTAATTTTGTGAGAAGTACCTGTAAACTGGTGGAGGAAGGGAACCTTGGAAATGCTTTTCCAATTATCACTGAAATGATGTAGTTATATAGTTAGTGGGTTGCAAAACTTAAAAAACTGTTCATTTAGAAAGAGGCAAAAACTATAATTGGCAGAGATACAACTCTCCGAAAAGTGCAAAAAAAATCCTTTCTGATCCCTTCCAGCAGACAAATCCCAGGATCAATAGTCTACATTAATACCTATAGAGCTATATATTAGGGGTGCCCAGCCTGCAGCCCGAGGCAATATGTGGTCCCAATTCATCAGGTTGCCACTGTTATGACTTGGGGCCATACATGTGCCATCTGGCAAGTCCTTTCTGCTGTGCCATCACCTTCACCAGGGGAGCCCATAACACAGACAAAATTATGTAAAACTGGCTAGACATCATGCCTTAATTTGCTTCTAAATAGAATATTTTAACTTGCTATGATTGTCTCTTTTTCCTGTCTGATTTAATTTTTGTAGGTCTTAGGCTGTCCAATTTTTATGGTAGAAAAGTCATCAAAAAAATCAAAATGTCAGATCCCGCACATACTTGGGCCTCACCCACACTCCAGTGATTTGGAGTCTCAGTATTTCAGTAAATTGATCTCAATTCAGAATAAATTATCTCCAAATAAAACCTCATACTTTAATACCGCGTGACAAGTCAGCCTCGAAAACTCAAAAACACTGTCTACGAACTGGACTTTCTAGTTTAACTCATTACATGAAAAAAATATGGCTCTTAAACCACTGGAGACTGCCGTTCATCTGACTCTACTTGCCTAATTGAACATTGAATGTGATTGGCAGACAGTAGTAATGTAGATGTAGCCTCATGACTTACTTGTCACCGCTAACTTACCGTCGTCAATCTCTTTTGCTTCAAGGTTTTAGGTTTTCATTAAAATGTATGGAGAGCCGCCAGATTTTCTGTATGTAAGTTATTGAGACTACATTTTGTAGGGGGTATTGTAGTTTCACGTATGTAATGGGTTTTATCCCTTGTGATATCTTGGTACACATGGCCAAGCTCATATATTAGAATCCAATGATGATCAAAAAAAGGTAGAGAAAAAAGGCACAATATAGGTAGATGTTGTATTAACAAAAAAGACAAGAAACGGAGCCAATAATATATGCACCCTTTCCTAGGTGGGGTTGTGCGATAGATGGACACAGCTCCAGGAAGAGTTTATACATCTGTAATTTAGAAGTTTCATATGATTTCTGAATTGGTAGTTTGAACATTCCTCTCAATTCTTTGTTGGCAAATAAAATAAGGCCATAAATGACACAAATAAAAATTCCTTTGTGATTTGCAAAGCAATGCGTTTCCACCACTAAAATGGGGTCTTCGTAAGATATATTCTATTACATACATTGCGGGCAATTTAAATGGAATCTGTCACCCCCTGGGACATATGTCACCTATTAATACGGCATACAGGTAATAGAAACTAGTCCTACCTGTATGCCTCATATTAGCAGTCTTGTTGTTGAGAAATCTTATATTCTTTTCTTATGCTAATGTTTTCTTTAAGGCTCCGCTACGTATGGTGTCTGGAAGAAATCCCTTCCTTCTGTCTTCATTACAATACTACCCCCTTTCCAAGCATGTCAGTTCTCGTGCCCTGCAATTCCTCTACACCTTTGCTCTCTTCTATGGGCACTGCATTCAGGGATCTTCTGTTCAGGTGCCAGTGAGTCACTGTGACCTTCAGTGTGTGCGCTGATTAGATGCTATCACTATTCCTACTTGCATAATCATTGCTAGTGTCATGACTGTTATTGGGTGTCCTGGGACCAGGGGCTCCTTCCCTGTCCCTAACACTAGGGGGCACCCTAGCTCAACCTGTTCCCCGGGGTTACTTCTGAAGGTGAAGATGCCGGGGCTGTACCTTGCCTTAGCTCCTGAATCCATCTTCAGTGTGTACCCTTCCCCCACCCAGGAGAGAAAGGAATAGTAGTGCACCGTAATATACCAACCAGACTAGCAAGGTAATACAAACAGGGGTAACGGAAAATCCCAAACATACTAATATACACTTACATATAACAGGTATGCACCGGGGAGTGAAGGATGGGGTTAAACTAAAGTAGGAGAAGATAGGGAATTATCACACTCACAAAAACCAAGCAACTACTCAAATAACCACCAACACCTATCCTCCTAGCCATGCAGCAAAACCTAGTTCTAAAGATGTGTTAGTCAGGACCCAGGTTATTTAGGGGATGGGAGTAGCCAACAATGCACAGCTGAGAGCCTTAGCTCCAAAGCTCTCAACAGATCAGATTGACTCATGCATTGCCCAAAGAAACTTACACCATTTAATAAGGAGGAGAAGTGCTTCTATTCAGTTCAGGAGTAGGAGAACTCAGATGCTGGGGTCTTCTGGCTCCTCTCTGTTGCAGTAAACCCATGACAGCTAGGAACCAAGTGTACATAGTGATGACTATGCAGGGAGGAAGTGGGGAGAGAACCTTCTCATCGCGCATGCAGGAGGTCACTCAAGCAGAAGTTACTGGCATCTGCGCAGAAAAATAGTAAATTCCAGCTCCTTTAAAATCAAAATTTTATTGGAATAGGATACATTTGGATTCCATAACCCAGGATAAAACTGGCAACACATTTCTAACACATTCCTGCTCAGACAAAGAATGCGGAATGTATTTGAAATGCGTTACAAGAAAGATATATATCTTGGTACCGTGTTAGCCAGTAGATAGAAAAATATTTAGAATTGAGAGTCCTCAGTAGTGTTGAGCGATACCGTCCGATACTTGAAAGTATCGGTATCGGATAGTATCGGCCGATACCCGAAAAATATCGGATATCGCCGATACCGATATCCGATACCAATACAAGTCAATGGGACATCAAGTATCGGAATGTATCCTCATGGATCCCAGGGTCTGAAGGAGAGGAAACTCTCCTTCAGGCCCTGGGATCCATATTAAAGTGTAAAATAAAGAATTAAAATAAAAAATATTGTTATATTCACCTCTCCGGCGGCCCCTGGACATCAGCGGGAGGATCCGGCGTCCGGCACGGCTTCTTTCTTCAAAATGCGCGCCTTCAGGACCTGTGGAATGACGTCCCGGCTTCTGATTGGTCGCGTGCCGCCCATGTGACCGCCACGCGACCAATCAGAAGCCGCGACGTCATTCCTCAGGTCCTAGAAGGCGCTCATTCTAGGACTTTAGCTGAGGAATGACGTCGCGGCTTCTGATTGGTCGCGTGGCGGTCACATGGGCGGCACGCGACCAATCAGAAGCCGGGACGTCATACCACAGGTCCTAAAGGCGCGCATTTTGAAGAAAGAAGCCGTGCCGGACGCCGGATCCTCCCGCTGATGTCCAGGGGCCGCCGGAGAGGTGAATATAACAATATTTTTTATTTTAATTCTTTATTTTACACTTCCGATACCGATACCCGATATCACAAAAATATCGGATCTCGGTATCGGAATTCCGATACCGCAAGTATCGGCCGATACCCGATACTTGCGGTATCGGAATGCTCAACACTAGTCCTCAGTGGTTGATACCTTTTAATGGCCAACTGAAAAGATGGTAACAAATTGCAAGCTTTCGAGACTACACAGGTCTCTTCATCAGGTGTCTTTGCCTGATGAAGAGACCTGTGTAGTCTCGAAAGCTTGCAATTTGTTACCATCATTTCAGTTAGCCTTTAAAAGCTATCAACCACTGAGGACTCTCAATTCTAAATATTTTTGAAATGTGTTGTCATTTTTATCCTGTGATATAAAATTCAATTGTATTTTTTTACAATAAAGTCATGCTTTTTTAAGGAACTGGAATCTACTTTTTTTTTTCTTCTTTGGTAGCCAAAAGAAAACCCAAATACCACACAGAACATGCAAAGTGTTTGCAGATGTTGACCTTCATCAGATTCGAACCCATGACCTCTTACTGCAGGGTAACAGTACTATCCACTTACTTGTCGATTCTAAACATTTTCAGATTCCCCCAGATTTTATCTTGCATTTGGCTCAACTAGTTAATAGAAGATACGATGATATGGTCATCAACGATTTTTGTGGTAGGTTTGTGTGTTGCATTTATGAAGTATTCTTCAGTGTTTTAGTATGAAGTCACTTTCCTCCAGACATGTTCGGCTCTTGATATCCAAGTATGAGGCAGCTATGATGTAGAACAATGAAAAAGGTTCCAAAAAGACAGTGGTGATCTCTGTTACTCAGTGAATTCTCCAGTTGCAAAGACCTAGATCTGGTTGTGGTTAAGACATACTTGGCACACGCTAGATGTAACTGGGGTCTCTGCCATGTCAAGAGAATCTTTCAATCAAACCAGTGACCCATATTGCACTGAACAAACACATACGTTTTTAATCGAGAGCTATAGTTTAATAAAGCACTTCCCAGCCCTAGTGAAAGAAAAGTATGTGCTTGTTGCTTATTTGGCCCCACAGCCAAAGTTTACTCAAACAGGCTTTCCTTAATTCATTGATCTTATATACAAAAAGTCTTAAAAGTCTTAGTGTTTTAATAATGCCATAATTAACGGAGGAAGAAAGAATAATAGAACCATATTATGGTATATAATAAGTAGTTCACACTTAGGCTGGCGAGAAAAATCAAAGACTGTGGGGCCCTTAGTCACTCATATTACCCAAGACCCTAATATAAATTCAGATCCCATACAGGGTTTACCAACCGAACAGAAATTCCAAGACCGTCCATAAAAATAAGGCATGTTTTTTTTTTTTTGCCCAGTCTGAAAAAAAAATTTAAGGAGTCCGTGGTTTGTCTGATGGTGGAGGAACTGACACAGATTGTTTTGACTGTAGTTATCATCATTTTACAGTTCACAGTGAAGGCATCTGATGTCTTCATATCAGAATTATGGGCTGCAGACATGGACCGCTTATCATCATGATGATTTATGTTGGTTTTCCAATGTGTCCTTAAAAAATATTGTCTGTTCATGATTTTTTGGGTAAACTGTCTAGAAAAAATAAAAGTCAAGTTGGCAGCCCTGATCCCATAACAAAATATTGTGAGATTCCCACAAGACCCTTAACCAGATACCAAAATAGTTTTAGAACCCAGAACCTGATCTCAACATAAATTCAGACTCTAGACTAGACGGCCAAAAGAAAAATAGGCTCCAAAATTAATGCAGACTCCAAACCTCATGGTGTTTTTGAGGTCTAGTAACTTATTTGATCTGGAGTAACTTGAAGCTTAACTAAAAGTTAAAAGTGCCCCCAAATATCTTTAATAGTAATAGCCTTGTCATATGGGAGAAAGGTGGAGCACCTGGCCAGGGCCTAGGGGTACTCGGTATCAGGTTTGGTGGTCATTAATGGGATGGTCATGGTGGCAGCAACCTGGTCCGTGGCTCTGGGCGTCCAAATTAAAGGGACAGTCTTTAAAGTGGTTTGAATAAAGTTTGTAAAATAAGAAATGTTTGTGATGCCACCTGTGGTATTCGGTCAGAGGTGACCGATGCTGCTAAAAGAAGTCCTCTGGGGAGCGATGGCACTTCAGCAAAGATGGTATGGCTTCCCACAGGTGAAGCTGAGGTCCCCAGGGCTCCCGGTGTGTTTGGAAAAGATGGTGTGGTGCCAGAAATAAATAGAGGTCTCAAAGTTGCAGTCTCTTTACCTGGTTTACTGATGGTAGACGGCCACAGTCCAGGGTACCAGCAACAGGTGACAGTGGAGTCCAGGCAGCCTGAAAACGAGTAGAATTCCCTCTGCCAGGTCAGATTGGGAGCCTTCCACTACAGTATGTGCTGAATAATAGTCCCTTGCTGCCTATGGCTTCCTTCAAGGTCCTTTCTCACTCTCTGTCCTGGGACAGTACCTGCATGGTAGGCAACGCGAGCTGTTTCCTTGGGGTCTCTATCCACGGTGACTGCAGGCTCTGGATGTTGCTGTACCTCATGGTGTAATGTGGGCAAGCCTCTTTCAATTTCCTGCCCTCCGGTTCTGCCGTGGGACCTGTAGTTCTACACAGCCTCGGGGTCCTGGTGCCCGGTTTCTGCGCTTCAGCTTAGAGGGAGCCCAATCGTAGCTCTCTCCTCTAGCTCCTGACTTCTCCTGAGCTCCTTCACTGTTCCTTGTCTGCTACAGACTAACTAATTCCTCCTCCAGACCAGAATATATATCTCTCCAGGGAAGCTTCCCTGAAACCGGCTTCAGAGCTCCCGCTTCTGGCCTGGAGTCAGAACATGTTGCATGTACAGGTTACCTGTCAAAGGGATCCTCCTCATCTCCAGGCATGACATCACCCTCCCTGAGAGGAAGGCAATAACACTGTGGTACCTGAACTCCTGGGGTGCCACAAAGGGACCTTTCAGGCCTCCCTAGTCCCCTGGACTCAGGTGCCAATGCAACCCCTGCACTTTTTATATTTATGCTCCTGCTTGCCCTTATAGTGTATAGTCTACATTACTTCTGAGAGCGACCAGATGCAACATCCTGACACTGGGGTCAACGAAGGTAGTCCTTGCTATTCTGTGTCAAAAGTCAGAATCTGGTCTTGTTTATTAGAGGCTCTCATCTCTAGCTCATAGACTGCATCCCTATGATGCCCATCTGCCTTAATAGTGCCCTGAGCCTTCAAGAGAAGAAGCCAAAATGCTGTAAATAGATCCTTTAAGGCAGGGGTGGGGAATCTTTTTTCTGCCGAGGGCCATTTGGATATTTATACCATCCTTTGGGGGCCATAGAAACTTTGCCCACAAAGTGCATCATGACTGTGGCACTGGTTTCAGGACTTAATCTTTCATTGCATGATCTTCAGTGTTCAGAAGTGAACGCTGTGTGTGTGTGCTAACAGAGCAAGAAGAAGTGAATGAGCTGGTGGCAATCAAAATACACCTCCCTGCCCAAGAATGTGGTCCCTGAGAATCTGCTTGGGGGCCTGATAAAAGGTCATCAAGGGCCATAAATGGCCCTGAGACCTGGGGTTCCTCACCCCTGCTTTAAGGGATTTTCCATTATTAGATTTTAAAAATGTGGCCAATATGGTTCTAAAATTTAAAAAAAAGGATAGCTTGGTATGTTGATCCAGGGAACTAGTCTGATTACTGTATGGGAAGTTTCTTCCCCTAATATGAGCACTTGGCATCTGCCTTGTGGGGTTTTCCTCTGGATCAACATGATGGGTTTTAGGTTGAACACGATGAATTTGTGTCTTTCAACCTTAAAGGGACTGTCCAGTTATAGGCTACAATTCTGCCGTCAGCCTATGTTGCTGCAAATTTGTGAATCTTCACATTGTGCGCACTGTACCCTGTGAGGATTCTCTGGTTCGGGCACGTGACTGCTAGTATGTGATTTCCACCCATGTGATGGGTGCAACATGGTTCAATGAAAGTGTATTGCGTGAGGCCAGACATGTCAAGTTGGATTGTGGCTGGGAATATACAAATCACATACTTTCGGTCACATGACCACCTGTTCCCGGGACCGGTATTGGTGAATCCTCACATTGGGCAGTGCATGTGATGTGAGGATTCCCAAGTCTGCAGTCACATAAAGTGACTACAGACTTGTAGCCTAAAGTCGGACAACTCACTTTAATACTATGAAGGAATGAATCTTCTAGACTCTCTACCGTTGTTTTGCACCGCTGCCTGTGACCCATCCGATGACCTTGAGGCATGTCATGTATCGTGGATGCTTCGGTGACATTCTGACCCCAGACGAAATGCTAGGAAACTGTTTCTTGGTCACATCACATTCCCTGCCAGAATAGAAATCAAGGAAACCGACAGGTGACACAGGTAGCGATCTGGTGAGTGTCCGGTGGAGGGCTGGGGTTCAGTGGCTGAGTACCTATTTTATTTTAGGACCACCATGGGCTCATTCAGAAGATTAAATTTTGTAGAAAAATTTTTTACGGTAACCCTTTTATTCTGCAAGTGAATTGGACAAGTATGGGAATTCTGGATCTTTTTAGGTTACAGTTGGGACTTGGTACTTCAGCAACTCTGACTTAATAAAGGATTTAGTGTCAAGGCCGCACACTACATAAGTGCCACAGATGTTCCATCTCTTTCAGGGTTTTTTTTTTTGTTTTATGTCTGTTTATTCCCTGTGTAAAAAATAAATATAAACCCGCGTTTCGTTTTACTCCTCATTTATAGAAAAAGCCCAAATAGCATTTCATCCTCTCCAGAACACGAGAAGCCAAATCTCGCTTGATGAAATTATTACCAGACTTATGAAGACATATTTAGTAAAAAGACACTAAGCCGCATAAAGTAGTATTTACAGCGTAAAACACATGTGGGAAGTGTTTGCTTTATATTACTCTTCTTGATTACTAGTAAAAAGTTATTTTAAACTCGCTCCGAGAGGCAGAAATTGGCTGCAAAATATGTTTGACAAATGTAAGATCCTTAGATCCAACAATGTTATTCAATTGATCTTCTTAAATTAAAATAGTTGCCAATATACAAATCAGCTCTGTATAAAAAAAAGCTCAAAGGAAACACTATACAACATTCAACATTCACAATTCTAACTGTGTAGAACATAAGGGTGAAAAATGAGTCTGCCACCTCTGGCCTTTTTCTATTCTAAAAATAATACCCCCAGATAGTGATGAAATGTGTCCTTCTAAATGAGCTCTTTAAGATGCTGTGAAGAATACTTTTTCCCCTGGGGAAAATAAACATTACGTTTTGAGCGTCATATTTTCATGTTATTATTGTTCGATGGGGATCTGAGTGACAATATTCCAATAAAAACTACTAAAAATTTCAGAGTTATGCACATATAACCATATAGTTGGGTTATATCTTTAAACTGATGGTGCACGTCTCCACAGTTAGTTTGCAGTTAGGGACCCCCTGAGAATTACATAGCTTTATGGCAATAGAACAGACTGTATAATGCAATTGCATGGACTGTACCACACAGATTCTCCACAGGAAGAACAGAAGCTCCTATCACAGATAATGATGATGACTGCACAGCCCCTGCCACAATTATAATGTAGGAGATAGCAGTTCAGCCTCCTGACCATATACTTATAATCTGTTTTATTTACGAGAATGTAGAGGGAAGGACTAATCACAGCGTCCTCCCAGCAGATACAGATGGTATTGGATTTAGATGGTCAGATAATGCGGTGGTGATACATCATAGGATTTTGAGCAGAGCGTAAAGGAATAGAATGCAGAATGAAAGGTAGGAATCGAAATTGCGGTTGAAGGGAATAAAGCAGGATACTGAACTACATTGAAATAAGCACATGACACTGCACAAGCCCAGGGAGCATGCACATACAGTGTCAGTGCGGGTGTGCTCTCACCTCTCTCTACAGAACATGGAAATGCACATTATCACTCGGTCAATACACACCGGAGAGGGGGATGAGCGACCACCTGCACTGACACTATATACATGTGCTTCTAAGGCTCCTGCAGTGTCAGTGAGACATATAAAGTTGGGGATTCAATTCAGAAAGCCCTGAAAGCGATTGGAGAAGTGCAGAGGTTGTTAAAGGAGAGAGCAGAACAATCTCCTAGTACCTTGGCCATGCCAGGAGTGCATCGGGGACCCTAATTACCATATGTGATCAAACTTTAAACTTTAAATGTTAAAGTAAATTATATACAGTATACCACTATATGTATGATTTTTATAGAGATTAAATCCCCTGTATGACTGTATAAGTACCGTATTTTTTGGATTCTAAGACACACTTTTTTCCCCAAAAAATTGGGGGGGGGGGATGGGGGTGTGTCTTATAATGTGGATATACCTTATCGGCGTGCCACTGCGGGTGTCCGGGTGCTGCGCTGTGTCCTGGTGGCGGTGCTGCGCTGTGTTCCGGTGGCGGTGCTGTGCTGTGTTGTCCACGGTGGCGGTGAAGTGCTGTGCTGTGTCCCCGGTGTTGCGGGGGGCTCTGTCAACATTTTATGAGAGGCCAGAGCCCCCCCACAAGTTCTTCCATGGTTTCCTGACTCCTGTGCGGCAGTGGACTCTGGAAAAATGGCCGCCGGGAGGCGGTGCATGCACAGATTGAGATCTTGGCGCCGAGATCTCGGGAGATTAGATCTCGGCGCTGAGATCTCATCTCCCGAGATCTCAATCTGCACATGCGACGCCTCCCGGAGGCCATTTTCCCAGAGTCCACCACCACACAAGAGTCAAGAAACCATGGAAGAACTTGCGGCGGGCTCTGGCCTTTCGGCAGAGCCCCCCGCCCGCAGCACCGGGGACACAGCGTAGCACCACACCGCCACCATGGACAGTGGACACAGCGCAGCACCGCTACTGGGGACACAGAGCAGCACCGCTACTGGGGAAACAGAGCAGCACCGCCACCAGGACACAGCGCAGCACCGTCACCAGGACAAAGCACAGCACCGCCATCGGGGACACAGAGTAGCACCATCACCGGGACACAGCACAGTACTGCCACCAGGACACCCGCAGCAGTGTGCTGCACTTTGGAGCCCCCACTCATCCCAGCCTGCGGCAATGCTCCACTCTTTCCTTTTTCACCAGTGACCCTGGGACCCCGATTCACCGCAGCCACCACCCCCGGTAAGCAATAAGACGCATGGATTCTAAGAAGCACCACCCTTTTTTTTTTAAAGAAAAGTCTTTTTCCTATTTTTCTCCTCGAAATTTTGGGTGCGTCTTATAAAGCAAAAAATATGGTAATTTTATTTAATTTTGGGAGTTGACAGAAGGCTCCCTTTAAGTGTGTATTGTTTGATTTGGTTCTTAAAAGTAAGGACCTTGTGTTACATACAGAACCAGGGATTTTGTACAAGCTTTCCAGTAAAAATAAAAGAAAAAGTGATCACTAGAGTGACTAGACTGACTTGCAGAACATCGCTCACAGGAAAGAATATCTTAGTACATATCGAGTCTGACGTAGCCTTTTGGTGCACTGCCATAGGAGACACATTTTTGCTAGCTGGGGGGTTTCAGCTATTTGTACTATTCAGCCAGTACATCAGTAGGATGAATTGTGTATTGCAAGCGGTAATGAGAACACTGGAGTCATTGGCTGGAGAACGGCGGCTGTTTTACGTCTGTCAGCAGCCCCTCTCATACGTTTACTACCAGCTGCATTACCAACGTGAGTGACAAGGAAATCCGCAAACAAGGATCTGTGTAGGTCTACATCATAAACGCAGCACTACTCACTGTGTCTGCACAGGGGAGCTAGCCATGTGTGACCCTTGAACCCGCTGCCTGTTGGGTGCACGGATTGTGAGTCATTATATATAGCTTTATGAGATCGTTCACTGTAGATTATTTTAAAGATTCTCTATTAGTTCTTAGTGATGACATTTCCTTTATATATTGATACTGTTACAAAACAATTGCCGTTATAGATTCCTAATTATATTTCCCTTAGAGGTAATGGACTTGATGGTTATTTTTCCTACCCAACGTAACTGAGATTGGAAAAGGTTATCTCTATTACATGGAGTGTATTGGTTATGTCACACTATTGCTTTCATGAGCTAAAGTTTCTATATACCCTATACATGTTGTGCAATTTGTCATCCATACAGCTGAATATGTCTAGTTGTCCTGTGAGTTATTTTTTTGTATATTGAAGGAGTTGTCTCAATCGCCGTTCCCCCCCCCAGTAAAATAATAAAATTTACACGCGCCTCCTGTGCTGGCACTGACTCTCCCAGGGATTGCGTGACATTGTCGCGCGATCCCTGGGGTCAGTCAACGCTGGTTTCACTCTCCCCTCCTTTGGACAAAAATAAGACATCCGGAAGAAATGTGAGAGCAGCCGCTGCTCTGACTTCCCCCAGATGTCCGTAGGAGAGGAGAGTGAAACCAAGGCAGAAGGGATTGGCCGAGTAGTGGACAACTCTTTTAAATGTTACGTCCCAATGCATCCCAACATAAATGTTCATCATAGTTACATCAGGATCCAACAATACTGGCCATACAACTCTCAGGTTTGGTCTAACCGTAGCAAATTACAATACCCATCTGAATGTAGTATAAAAAAACTGCACAAAATTGTTAGCATGCTGCTAATTTTCACATTACTGAAATTCAAATCCAAAGCCAAAACAACAGCAAAAGCCGTCTGTAGCACATGAAAATTGTGCACTGGATTCACAGCAAAATCGACAGTAGATTAAAGTGATCTTGGCTGTTTAACCTCCTTAGATACCGCCATCAATAATTATCATAATAACATTAAAGGTGTTTAATAGTAATTGGAAAGTTTTCATTTGAAATATTGCAAAAAAAAACAAACCTTTTGATGTTATATTTACCATTTAAATTTGCTTCTGTTCTCCAGATCTCTTCCTTTTTTGTCTTTCATTGTTTATAGCTTTTTGCTGTAGACTAGCTGTGGCGCCCGAGCATGTTCACTGCTTACAAGCTTTCCAGCTAAGTTTGTAAGCAGTGTGGCAAGGCTGGGATCACTGGAACACACTGTTCGCTCGAGATCTTGGGCACCTCTGTCATACCCCACCATGCTTCCAATGCTCCAGAGGCAAGGTTGCTTTATGTGTCAGTATTGAAGTACACACGGGTCAGGCTAGCACCATGAGACACCGCCCAGCTGAAATGCCACCCTCCAGCAATCAAGAAATCGAGGAGGCTGCAGTGTAGTGCACTCAAGTTTTAGAGATTGAGAATACATTGTAGACAAAGAAGACTCTTTATGTTAAATCCTGGATCAGCCATGGATAGGACAAGTCATTTTGGTCTTCGGGATACAGTGTACATTTCCGTTTTTGCCTTCTTGCATTTTGAAAGCCAGGCCATTGATTGTGTCACTACAAGATTTAAATGGCTAGGATTAGAGGTTTCTCCTATCCTGGTCCTTTCCGCAAGGTAATAGGTGTCAATTACAGCCACCCTATCCTATGTATGATTGCATGGATACAATTAATGTACAAAACCGAAAAGAAACAAAATGAGCAAAAACACTGCTATAACAAAATAAGTAAAAAAAAGCAAAAGTGCATTTAAATACGTTCTTAGTGACACTGTTTTTGATCAAAAATAGCATAAAAGCCATCCCACCGCAACAAGGTGCATCTGATCGGGAAGTCCTACGCTGTCTAAAATTAAAAACCTTACCATGTGTCAAAGTTGACCTCAGTGTGTGAATAAGGTCAGACAAAAGGACCGTTTCTCAACCAGTGGACACCAGTCTGGGGAAGCCCCCAAATGTGATTTCCAGCTCAGGAAAGGGAGGCCACACCCCGACCTGCACAGAATGCACAAAGAAAAAGAAAAAGAAAAAACAAACAAACTAGTACTCATTCACATCGCCATATGCGTAATTCTAGCAAATCCTACAACTGATATACTTTTAAGGTTGATGTCTTCAAAGGTTTAAAAAAATATATGTTGTACTACATCAAGTATTACCTTGGAAACTTCTTGGAAACTTCAAAACTGCATTTTATGAGCATTTGTTGATTAATGATTTCTATTTAGAATTAATTGAAGCAAATAGTTGGACATCTTCCCTAAACAATAACTTGTAATTTTACTCCTTAGGTTTTTTTCAGGTTTCGCCAGAGAAGTTTCTAAATCTATTGTTCCACAAGCAGAGTGGTTACAATGGGTCATTTATTGCATCTAAAGATGTGCTGAAACCTGGTGAACTCTACATTTTTAGCTGTAATTTTTGTAGGATCAAGAACTTGGCCAGCACTCCCTGCAGCTGCTAAGCTGTCAAAAGAAGCTTTTCTGAAATACCGATGCCAACCGACTTGTATGAATGATCAGGCGAAGTCTTTATCCTGGGCTTCAGCTCATAGATGAATGGACTCTTGTTTAGCCACTGACGATTAAATGGTGATGTACAGAATATCACTCACAAAAGGTCTCAATAAGGTGGCCTTCTGGGTAGTCGGCTTAGTTCAAAAAGAGAGACTTTGTAAAGCACAGTAAATTGTTCTTCTTTTCAGCCCCTCCCAACAGACACAAAGAAAAGATAGCTTCAAGTTGTGCAAATGTACGAAAAGGAAATATTTCAAACTCACTGTCTATGCATTGTTCCTGGCATTTCCAAGCTGCAAAGGTGGATTTTTAATCAACTTATAAAGTTCTTCAGCTACTTCCGTTTTATTTAAAGTTACATAAAAGAGGATTTTCTTGGCTCTGATCATGAGGATATTTAAAATGTTGTAAAATAGAGAGCTTGTTGATGTAAGATAAAAAAAAAAAAATAGATATAGATATACAGTACAGACCAAAAGTTTGGACACACCTTCTCATTTAAAGTTTTTTCTGTATTTTCATGACTATGAAAATTGTACATTCACACTGAAGGCATCAAAACTATGAATTAACACATGTTATATACTTAACAAAAAAAGTGTGAAACAACTGAAATTATGTCTTATATTCGAGGTTCTTCAAAGTAGCCACCTTTTGCTTTGATGACTGCTTTGCACACTCTTGGCATTCTCTTGATGAGCTTCAAGAGGTAGTCACCAGGACTGGTTTTCAATTCACAGGTGTGCCCTGTCAGGTTTAAGTGGGATTTCTTGCCTTATAAATGGGGTTGGGACCATCAGTTGTGTTGTGCAGAAGTCTGATGGATAAACAGCTGATAGTCCTACTGAATAGACTGTTAGAATTTGTATTATGGCAAGAAAAAAGAAGCTAAGTAAAGAAAAACGAGTGGCCATCATTACTGCAAAAATGAAGGTCAGTCTGAAAAATTGGGAAAACTTTGAAAGTGTCCTCAAGTGCAGTGGCAAAAACCATCAAGCACTGCAAAGAATCTGGCTCACATGAAGAGCGCCCCAGGAAAGGAAGACCAAGAGTCACCTCTGCTTCTGAGGATAAGTTTATCCGAGTCACCAGCCTCAGATATCGCAGGTTAACAGCAGCTCAGATTAGAGACCAGGTCAATGCCACACAGAGTTCTAGCAGCAGACACATCTCTACAACAACTGTTAAGAGGAGACTTTGTGCAGCAGGCTTTCATGGTAAAATAGCTGCTAGGAAGCCACTGCTATGGACAGTCAACAAGCAGAAGAGACTTGTTTGGGCTAAAGAACACAAGAAATGGACATTAGACCAGTGGAAATCTGTGCTTTGGTCTGATGAGTCCAAATTTGAGATCTTTGGTTCCAACCACCGTGTCTTTGAGCGACGCAGAAAAGGTGAACGGATGGACTCTACATGCCTGGTTCCCACCGTGAAGCATGGAGGAGGAGGTGTGATGTGTGGGGGTGCTTTGCTGGTGACACTGTTGGGATTTATTCAAAATTGAAGGCATACTGAACCAGCATGGCTACCACAGCATCTTGTAGTGGCATGCTATTCCATCTGGTTTGCGTTTAGTTGGGCCATCATTTATTTTTCAACAGGACAGTGACCCCAAACACACCTCCAGGCTGTGTAAGGGCTATTAGACCATGAAGGAGAGTGATGGGGTGCTATGCCAGATGACCTGGCCTCCACAGTCACCAGACGTGAATCCAATCGAGATGGATTGGGGTGAGCTGGACCGCAGGGTGAAGGCAAAAGGCCCAACAAATGCTAAGCATCTCTGGGAACTCCTTCAAGATTGTTGGAAGACCATTCCTGGTGGCTGCAAGGCAAAAGGGCCAACAAAGGCTAAGCATCACTGGGAACTCCTTCAAGAATATTGTAAGATCATTCCTGGTGGCTACCTCTTGAAGCTCATCAAGAGAATGCCAAGAGTGTGCAAAGCAGTAATCAAAGCAAAAGGTGGCTACTTTGAAGAACACAGACTATAAGACATAATTTCAGTTGTTTCACACTTTTTTGTTATGTATATAATTCCACATGTGTTAATTCATAGTTTTGATGCCTTCAGTGTGAATGTACAATTTTCATAGTCATGAAATTACAGAAAAATCTTTAAATGAGAAGGTGTGTCCAAACGTTTGGTTCTGTACTGTACATAGAACTTTGCCTAAAAGTGAATGAGTTTGCAGAAAATAACCTATTGTTTATAGAGGACCTGTGACCAGGACAAAAGTGGCCAGTGTTTTATTTTAATTCATTCCCCCTTTTCCAGAGATATAGGCCTTTTGATTCAGTGCTAATCTATATGGTCTTTTTTTTACCATAGGGGCATTGCTCACAGCTTCTCTGGAGGCCTGTCTTGACGCTGGACTGCATAATTATTTACCTTGGTTAAGACTTTTGTTTCCGCTTTTATCTCAGAGCAAAAAAATCTCTGGGGCTTGTGGTGGTGTCCAGGAATAAAGTTTAGGGGTGTTTTCTTATCTTGTTCAGTTTTTACCACCTGCTGTGAACCTTTGGTGGGGTTGCTAACTATATACCTGTACTCTGTCTACCTCTGCCAGTTATAAGTAATGCTTTACCTGGTCCATACTGCTGTTCTCCTGCTCATTTTGTGCTAGTGCTGATTTCTATTTTAGACTCTGGCTTGTTTTCTGCTTAATGTTTTAGCCCCTTATCCATATCTCCTGGCTTTGAAGTAACTATCTGATATTCCCTGACAGTCTGCTCCACCATCGGAAGCTACTATATAGACTCAATCCAGGGCCCTCGTCTAAGTCCAGATATGTAACGGTGAAATGATGAAATCTTGAGGACCTGATAGATGGAGTGGATAATGCAAAGCCTGGAAGCCTTTTTAGACCTACCAGGCTACCTAAAGAGCAACTTTACAGATACCTTGTTTTTGAAAGTCACTAACTTTCGGCACTAAAGAACTTGTAAAATTTTTTTTTTTAAATCCTGAAAAATGAGCTGACAAAATAATATCAAAGCATTTAAAGTTTTAGATGCACTCAGGTCATCTATCTGGACCTTGTGTCTTACTGAGAATTGCAGATTTTTTTGCTCCTGTCTTGGTGTGTAGGCCATAAACACTAACCTCTGAAAACGGAAATTCTGTGCAAATCTTTTTGACATTTATTTGAACTATGGCATTTTTTTTATTCATAGAATTATAGAATCATAGAATGTTAGAGTTGGAATGGACCTCCTGGTTCCCCATGTCCAACCCCCCCCCTGCTCAATGCAGGATTCACTAAACCGTCTCAGACAGATGTCTGTCCAGCCTCTGTTTGAAGACTTCCATTGAAGGAGAACTCACCACCTCTCGTGGCAGCCTGTTCCACTCATTGATCACTCTCACTGTCAAAAAGTTTTTTCTAATATCTAAACTGCATTGAGGCCTACAGAGTCTTCAATGACCAAAAAAAACTGATGTACCATATCCTGATTTCATCTTGGCCATCAAATAATGGAGGATAGTTTGTCAGTTTTCTTCCAAATGTTGTAATTCGTGTGAAAAAAAGACATGATCTAATTAATAAAAATGGTAATAAAACAGAAACAAATATTGTTTCCTATTAAATCCATTACTGTCATTGTAGACACTAAGCAAAGGACCGATTTCATTACAGTTTCCGCGTCCAAATTTCTAAAATATTTGTAGCACTGCCAAACTAATACTTGAAGCATAGTGTATTTTTTTGTCACACTACATTGCAACATTTCTGGGGGATTTCTGATGTTTTTAAAGATACTGGAGACATTTTGAACTGTTCAAAGGAACAATTTAATTTATTTAGGGGTTAGAGTAACACGTCTTTATCATTTGAGATTTCTAAGGCTATATTCACACTTAGCGGTTTTTACCGCGGAACCGCCGCGATTTTGATGCTGCGGGTCCGCAGCAGTTTCCATAGCGTTTACAGTAACATGTAAACCCTATGGAAACCGCAAACTGCTGTGCACATGCTGCGGGAAAAACCGCGCGGGAACGCAGCGGTTTACAACCCGCAGCATGTCACTTCTTTGTGCAGAATCGCTGCGATTCTGCACCCATAGGAATACATTGAACCGCTTACTTCCCGCATGGGGCTGTGCCCACGTTGCGGGAAGTAAGCGGATAATGTGCGGGTGGTACCCGGGGTGGAGGAGAGGAGACTCTCCTCCAGGCCCTGGGAACCATATTTGGGGTTAAAAAATAAAAAATCTGGTTATACTCACCCTCTGATGTCCGGAGCTCCTGGGCGCTGCACGCGGCCGTCCGGTCAGAGTTGCTGTGCGACCAGGACCTGCGGTGACGTCGCGGTCACATGACCGTGACGTCACGAAGGGTCCTTCTCCCACAGCATCTTTGGAACCGGAACGCCGGGTGCAGCGCCCAGGAGATCCGGACATCAGAGGGTGAGTATAACCAATTTTTATTATTTTTAACATTACTATTGATGCTGCATATTGCTGCATATGCAGCATCAATAGTATAGGCGGAAACCCGCAGCGGAAAACGCGGAACAAACCGCGATAAATCTGCAGGGAGAACCGCAGTTGTTTTGCCCTGCAGATTTATCAAATCCGCTGCGGGAGAACCCGCAGGGACCCGACGCAAGGTGTGCACATAGCCTAAGAGTTAATTCTACCTTTCCCACATCATAACATTTATTCATTCCCATTTTAATTCCAATCCCAGTGTCTTCAGTACTTCAGTTTTTTCATGTTTCTCTAAACTTTTCTTGGAAGACGAGCCGAAGTGCCTAACTCTAGTTTATACCCGTCTACTTCTCTGTTTCTCATCTTGAATTTACAGCTGGTCTACACACCAGCTAAAGATAATGGTGACTTTTCCAGGAGACTGAACTAGAGATTGTCTTTAGGGAGGTTCATGCCTCCATGAGTGAAATAGGCATGAAGAACTTGTGTAAAACTGGTGTAAAACATTTTGAAAAGTATTGTATTTTTTCTACTTTTGTCGTTTTCGCACCAGTTTCAAGCAGTGACGCCATATTCCCTTTGTGTGTAAAACACCGTGTTATTGAATTGGCGCCATACTTTCTTAGTATCTATTCTATTCTCTAGTCTTCTTCAAACCTGATAAAAACCAATACGTTCACCAATCACCACCTGTCTGTTGACAGCGAGAGACACTATATGCTTATGGTAGGCTATCAAAGTGTGTTTGGGAAGACTGGCAGCTTAAAAATTCTGATTACCTTCTTGATCACAGGAAAGTAGGGTCTCAATAATACCAATTTTATCCAGAAACGAGACCTTTTTTGTCTGTGTCTGATATTAATGCTATGCCCCTTTCAACTACTACCTAAATAACACTGTTTGGGCAGCTTTGGCTGAAGCCAGCTAAAGGTTATCTTTTTTCAATTCTTTACCCAAACTGGTCATCAGTATTTGATCGGTGGCGTCTAAACTCTGAGGTCTCCACCAATTATATAATAATGATATCATAAGAATAGGTGATCAATTTTAAGAGCCGGATATCCCTTTGACTTTCACATGGATTTATTTATTTATTTTGTCAACTTCTATAGCGCCATTAATTCCGTAGCACCTCATAGATCTTATCATCACTGTAACTATCGGGGCTCAACATGACATTCCTTATCTGTATGTCTTTGGAGTGTGGGAGGAAACTGGAGAACCTGGAGGAAACCCAGGAAGAACATACAAACTCCTTGCAGATGTTGTCCTCTATGGTATTTGAATCCAGGACCCCAGCACTGCAAAGCAACACTGCTACCATGGATAACTAGTTATGACTATTATGGAGGTCAACTGATTTACATGTCTACATTTTTATTAGTTGGCATTATTGCTTAACTGGTCTTTTGATACTAACAAGGAACCATACACCATCCAGACATCGGAATTATCTCGGGAAGACGTACCGAATGACGTACCATTTGTTAGAACAGATCTACAGCTCTTCGTCTAATATAAGCAATCGGCACTGTTATTCTATAGCGTGATGCTGAAAATGTAAAGGTATTGTCGGGAATCTTACTCAAGTGAATCATAAAAATAGCAAATACCAACATTCCCCTTTTGATCTTTTCTACATCCAAAGATGTAAAAATGAACAGAGGCTGATTTACCATCTCCTGCCATTTAGGTCTTTATTTTACTATACATTTTATGACTAGACACCAAAATGTCTGTCGATATAGTGCATTAAGTTAAATACATTTAATCTTTACAGGCATTCCAAACAGTAAACATCCCACACCGCCATGGGCAATTTATGCCTCCTGCACTGGATTTGGTCATCTGAAGGGTTTATTACTCGTAAATGAATGGAGGTTCTTTTCATCTGAAATGGTCATTGATATTCCCATGGATTTGTGCAACTGTATCTGACATACATCATAAATGTCGGCAACAGTTAACCTGACTAACAAGGTATAACGTCATCATGCGGTTCTTAGTGTAAAAGGTCAACTTTGGCTCACGTCTCGTCATAGCTATTCCCCAACATATTTCTTTTGCTCACCTCTTAGTTTGAGCCATTCCTATTCTAAATAAAATTCTCCATTGTTGACCATTTAATATGGGCACCCATTGTTTGAGCGTGAGTTCCTAACCCACAAACAAAAATTGGAATGAGTTTCATTTTTCCATAGCTGTTGTTCTCCATCATCCTAATTGCACCAACTTAGGCTACAGTCACACCACCGAATTTTGTCTCATCCGAGAGAATCAGGCCGATAATGCAAATTACACTCAGATCAAGGTTTGATCATAGTGGGATCCAAATTTCTTGGATGTGGAGAAGATAGAAAAAAATTCTCCATCTTCTTCATTCTGGAAGTCAATGAAAATTGGACCTCACTTGTATGTCATCCGACTGTTTCCACAGTCTCAATGACTTGCATGGCCAAGTGTGATCCGAATATCGGATGCAAATTGTGCAGGCTTCTGTTTTTTTCCTCGGATAGAAGAAAAATCTGACATGCATGGCGTCATAGAATAACATTAGGCCGAGTGTGATACGATGTTTTATGGGATCGCACTTGGACCGAAAGTATGATTGTCTTCACCCTAATAGCTTAAGCTTATTTCCTTTGTGTAAACCATTCATCGCCTAAATTGGCACTAGCACTTCATTAAATGAATTGATTGCAGTACCCAGTTCTACCAATCACACTTTAATTGTCGATCCTAATAATAGATCTAAAAAATAATTTTTAAGAGTACCTTCATGAAGTTGTTTTTTTTTTTTCTTAAAAAGTATTTTCTGTGGCATTTAATTACCGGTTTTCCCTGCATTTTTTTTTGGTTTTCGCAGCAAAAAACATTTGGGCCATAGTTTGCTAGGAGTCAAGAGCAAAATTCTAAACACAATTTATGCAGTTGTATTTTTCACTGAAGTTTTGTTTTTTACTTTAGTTGGATTTTTTCTTTGTGCTTGTGGATCATTTTTCTAAATTGCACCGTATGACTCTTTTTTTTTTAACAGCTTGTGGTTTTTTTTCCTCCTAGACGGCCATTTTTCTGTATTTTCTTGATTAATAACGTTCATGTGTTAATATATGCTTTATCTTTCATTATTATTTTCATGTCTTCTTGATATTACATGTGATTCTAAGAAGAATCCATAAATCGCAATACTTATGTCTTACAGCACACAGACACTAAAATATATATATAAAAAAATGCACCAACGCTGAAAAATACCGTGAAGGATGCATATTAAAACATTGGAGTTTTTTTTTACAAATTTTTTTTTTTTAGGAAAAAAATAACATAAGAAAATGAGTAAAATTAGGCCTAAAGTGTAACTAAATTTTCAAAAGTTGTTTATATGTTGTAGGCCCTTAAATATTCTGCTGATCGGTGAGGGTCTGGGTCAAAAGGCTGTTCCGAACCTCTGAACTCCTACATGAGTGCACACACAGCACTATCCGGATCCAAAGACTTTCTATTGAGCCCATACAATAAAAAAAATTCTTTACAAACGTATTGGTATATTGCTGAAAATTCAATTCCTTAACCTCAGTGATGTTTTTTAAGTTTCTACAGATTTTCATTTTGCACAGTTATGTCATTTCTGAAATTCTACAGTTTTTCCATTGCTCGAACATAAGAAGCACATTCCGCTACATTTATAGGGAATCTGGGTTTCATTACCGTACTGTTGTCTGTCTTTTCCTGCAACATATTGCACAGCAGGGAATTGAGGACTGTTTTCCAGTGAAGCGTTTTACAGAAACTTAGAATTTGATGGTATGAAAGCTCTGTTCAGCCCACCTACTCTAATCACCGCTTGATGGAATCCATTCATTGGCCCAAAATCCATTACAAATAACATTATTTTTATTATAATTTATTGTTCCATCACTTTATCCAATTTTGGAAGATGGGAGTGGTTCCAGAATGACTGTAGAACAAGAAAAAATTGAGCTCCGGCTCCTTCAGTGGGCCTTAAACAGATTTGTTCTAAGAAAGAAGTTCCACTTTTTGAGAAGCTCCCTCTTGTTCGTGGACTGTCTAGTATTGTAGCACATGCCCATTCATCTGAACATGCACGGTGACATCCTACTAATATGCCAGACCACGCTGCCGTAGCTCAACTCCAATGGTATCTTCATCCATTGGATGCAGACACAGTTGAATACGTTGGTGAAACAGGGAGCTATCAGCTCTCTGCTCCACTATTCAGCCTGTGCGTCTGAGTCTCAACCTAGCAGGTCCGATGACATCATTAGATTGGTCCTGCTGCGTGGAGCCTCAGAGCACAAACATCTTAGACCGGAGCAGCACATCGGTAAAATTGGGCTAGGTGAGTCTTTTTTTTCTTTTTCTTAATTTTTTATTTATTTTGGCAGTCCGTAATAGTGGAGGACACTGTGAGGCTTCATATGGTGTGTGGGGAACCTGCAGAGGAATCATCCTGTCTTGGAGGGCACTGTAGGGAAATCCATACCATATTGGGGGCATGACGGAAACACCATTCTGTATTTGGGCACTCTAGGGATATCATAAAGTGTTTGAGCACAATGCAAACATCATATTGTATGGGGGCACTATGCAAACATTTTACTTTTACGGGGGGGCACTGTGGAAACATACTGCATTATGACCAATGTGGGGACATCACTCCTTACACCAATCACTGTGGGTACATCCAGCTGTTCATGTAGGGTGGTACTATGGGAGCAAATAACATGGTGAAATTTAATGTGGAGAGTATCATACTGTGTGTGGGGACATTTGGGGGGTATTGTAGTGGGTGAAAATACTATGAGCTTCCAGTACAAGCATTATTTTTTTGTACATGTCTGTCTGCTTTGTCTTTAAAAGTTGGGAATTTATGGCCTTCTGTGACTGAACTTACTACGCTAAATATTTTTTTTATTGGGGGCCTAATTTTGCACTTTTTCTATGGGGTTTTGTAATTTTATGGCACAATACAGTAGCTGCGCAATCCTGATATTAAAGGCTTATCTACAGTATTCTGGAATGCTGTAGATAAGCCCCCGATGTATCCTGAAAGATGAGAAAAAGAGGTTAGATTATACTCACCCAGGGGTGGTCCCGCTGCCGTCCGGTCCGATTGGTGTTGCGGTCCGATCCAGCGCCTCCCATCTTCTGACGATGATGTCCTCTTTTTGTCTTCATACTGCGGCTCTGGCGCAGGCGTACTTTGCCCTGTTGAGGGCAGAGCAAAGTACTGCAGTGCGCAGGAGCTGGGAAAGGTCAAAGAGGCCCGGCACCTGCGCACTGCAGTACTTTGCTCTACCCTCAACACGGCAGACACAGTACGCCTGCACCAGAGCCGCAGTGTGAAGACAAGAAGAGGACATCATTGTAAGAAGATGGGAGGCCCCGGACCGGACTGTCTGCCCAGGTGAGTATACTCTAACCTTTTTTTCTCATCTTTCAGGATACATTGGGGGCTTATCTAGAGCATTACAGAATGCTGTAGATAAGCCCCTGATGCCGGTGGGCTTAGCTCACCTTCTATTTTGGAGGTGACAGGTTCCCTTTTAAGATGAGCATTTTTCGAGTCCAACTACAAAGTAAGAAAACTCCTGGGTCCCAGTGTATTAAGTACACACCTCAACAGGCCTGACTGGCAACTGCAGCTTGTCCTGAACAGTGTGAGGTCTCAACAGCATCTAGGAGGAGGGACACTGAGGAATTTGACTGTAAACTTTCAAAACGAATTAGACCTCCATTCTGACTTGGATTTTCACAAAAAGTAAACCAGCCTCCTCAAGGCTAAATTAAATATCTATTTAATGTTGTAGGCAGTAAATATTGTGACAGATCAACTTTCACCAGTTTTTATGAATGAAGTCGCCTCTGGTATAATGCATCTGAATTGTTCTGCTGCCTATGTAACTAATACAACACACATTTGTTGGAAAGGACACACACGATTTATCCTCATTGAATGCAGTAGAAATAGTCCAAAAGCCCCCATAAAAGTTGTGCGCAGAATATTAAATATTTGTTTTAATCTAAATGTATTTTTCATTAACACTTTTGGCTCCTCGGCACTTTGGCCGGAGCCCGTACATATAAACATGGCGGACTTTTTTTATCTGTTGTCATTGTTATAAATGTGAGAGCAGGAATCATAAGTGAACTAGGTGAGGATGTCACAGTTTTATGATGATTAATGGTGGTGCGAGTGCAGTTACTCCCCAGACCACCGCTCACATGTGTACATCTTGTGTAAACATGCATATGGAAGATATAATATATATGTCAAACAAAACAAAGCTAGTTATAAAGTAGAAGTAACTTCTAAATCTCAGCAGGAGTCAACACATAAACATGGTAAATCAGCGCCGCGGAGCTTCATAAACAAAGCATATGTCATTACTGCCCTACAACACGGCGGGCTTTCCAGGCTATTACTATTAATCTATAAATCAATAACAATTTTTGATCATGTATATCGGGGGGGGGGGGGATTCAACCTATGGATCTCCTGATGTTTCAAAACCACAACTTCCAGCATGACTTGACAGCAGAAGACGTCTGCAGCCCAATGGTAGTCATAGTTTGCAGCATGTGATGGAGCTCAGGTTATGAGGGACCAACGAGGATACTCAGGCAATGATCAATGATAAAGTCATTTATGGTATCATCCACAAATATTCAGTTGTCTGTAAAGGAAATGTTAAATGGTAGTCCGGCTATGAAGAGTTTTCTGAAATTTTCCCCAAATTTCCCATCCAATGAAAACTGAAAATTTGTGAAGGCAATCATCAGAACAGGGGTTCCCCAATCCCCTTTGTTATAGCAGGCACTTCTGCTCCATCTTCTGCTGAAGAGAGTCAAGCTCTGTCCCATAGACTTCCACCGATCTACCAGTTATCACCAGGATTCACTAAATCATCTCAGACAGATGTTTGTCCAGGCTCTGTTTGAAGACTTCCATTGAAGGAGAACTCACCACGTCTCGTGGCAGCCTGTTCCACTCATTCATCACCCTAACTGTCAAAAGATTTTCTAATATCTAATCTGTATCGTCTCCCTTTCAGTTTCATTCCATTGCTTCTCCTGTTTCCATGTGCAAATGAGAATAATGATGATCCCTCTACACTGTGACAGCCCTTCAGATATTTGTAGACCGGTATTAAGTCTCCTCTTAGCCTGCTTGTTTTGCAAGCTAAGCATTTCCAGATCCTTTAACCGTTCCTCATAGGACATAGTTTGCAGTTCGCTCACCATCCCGGTAGCTCTTCTCTGAACTTGTTCTGAACTGTAACTATAACTTGGCATCCAATATTTTCCCTTTCATCAGCAGTCTTCCATCACTATAGGGGCCAGAACTTACATAGTCCAGTGATTTGATTTCTCCTGAACTGAAATTCTTATGCCTGAACACAGTGTGACAGACAGGAGAGCAGCAGCTTCCTGTAATAGGTGATAGGAGAGCAGGAGCAGAACTGCCACGGCTTCCTGTAATCGGTCTCTGCTGCTAGACACGGATTACATTTGACAACAGGCAGTGGACAGCAAGTTAGACTACAGGGGGACACCCTGTGATTTTTTCTTTTTTTTAGGGGAAAGACGAGATATTTTTCAAAGAAAGTGCTTGGAAAATGTGAACATAGCAGTAGAATCTCTCTCTGCATTGTACATTAAAAAATTAAGTGAGCTTCTTGAAGTACAGTAATGACTTAATGAAATTATTTTAGAACATACCGGTAAGTATCTTTCTCTTTATCTGAATAAGACTCCCAGGAATGAGAATTACCCTTTATGTGATTTTCCTTGGGGGTGAATTGGACGCAATCATCAATTTATACTCCTCTGGATTGCAGATGCCTCTGAGGCTGTTCTCCTTGTCGATGCAGTATCAGACGGCACATTAACACATTGCTGAGCATGGACTTGGTAATGCTAATCATATTTATTATATTACAGGTTCACATGTAGCCCGTGGGCTTTAGACATTCCTGAACTGTTTTGACAAATGTAGGAACTCATTATTCCTGAAAAAGGCATTTGTTATCCCAAATATTGTTTTAATGCAGTAAAATATAAAAAGTAAACTGGATTGTGAAGGCAAGCATCTAGGGTTGGACGGGGGCCAACCACCTGCAATGAACTAGTAAATAATGGGAGAGACATAGCGTGATACATTACAGTGGGCATAGTTGCAGATCTATAGGACCAGTCTGGTACTGTAGCACTTGGGGAAATTTATGAATGCTCCCGGGCTGCAGAACAATAACCCCACCCCCCCCTGACCTATCCAGTATACCTCAACCTCCATGTGATCAACTACTACAGACCCTCTTGGAATGATAAATGGTAATACCCTGCCTTGAACCTTACTCTTTCTTCAGAGAACACATTTCTGTACCGTATTTCTTCATGTCTGGCATTCTTAGAAAAGTTGTCTAACATAGACAGTCCCTTTTCACATTCCAAGTTATGACCATTTTTGGTAAGGAAGGGTGGTCTCCTAGTTAGGAAGCTGGCTGCAATAAAAACAAGCATTGCTAAAGCACTTGCACTGACAGCCAAGCGGCAAAACTCAATTCAATTAGCTTATGGAACCTGCTGATTAAAAATCACTATTTTCCAAATAATTCCAACAAAGATGACCCTTAAGAATAATTCAACTGTCTGCCTACACTTGAGAGCTCCATTTCCATATGTGGTACTACTATAGCTCCCGAGCAGCACACCCTTGGTCTTGTGCTTTAATTACACACAGATCTTTCCTTCATTCTCTGTATTCAATCACTCGCTTGCTCACATCACCTTCACCTCTAAAATAGTTCCAGAATCTGGCTTTTAATTACCTTTATTCATGGCGGCAACTTGCGTAACCTCCTTAGAGCGGCCCTACCCACCATGGTCCTCATACCATGTGACGTCTCTTCATGTCAGGTCAGCTCTCTGAGGTTTGCTTCTTGCACTGCTGTTACAGCACGGTGTTTCCATTAGGCCTTATGGGGACGTGGCCGGTCTTTGCAGGAATTTATCCCTGCTATGTCCAGTAGAAATCTGGTTCCCAATCCTTTCTCATGCGAGCAGCCACTATATTAGGAAGCTCCTCTCACCACTCCTTGCTCAAACGTTTGGTATACCTTGTAGTCCATGTTCATGCTCGTCTCTGTATTCTGCTTCCTGTCTCCGATCCGGTTAGTTTTTTCCGTCCTGCCTGACGTCTCCGTCTCTGACCTCGGCTGTACCTTCTTATCCTGTGCTGCCTTCCCCCGACCTCGGACCACGTTTTGTCTGTGACCTTATGTACCGCACACGCATGCCTCTGACCCTCCGGTCAGCTGCTGCAGTCCCGGGGACTGCCCTGGAGTGGTACCTGCAGCCAAGCCTAACCTTATTATCAGAGATTTTTGCGAAAACCAGGTAGTCGCTTAGTCATGCCCCTCCAGGTTAAGCCCGGCCCATGGTGCAGTGTGTCCACACCCACCAGTGTTACACCTTTTAAACTACAAAAACTCTTACTGTGGCTCTTATTCATTCTCATCTTGACTACTGCAAGTTACTACTAATCAGTCTTCCTTTCAGTAAACTCTCCCTTTTCAAATACATAATGCATAAAGCAGATAGGCTCATATTTCTGTACAGCCACTACACCGATGCCTCCACCCTGTGCCAGCCATTGCACTGATTACCCAACTGGCAAAGAGTACAATATAAACTTATCCAACTTACCCCAAAGTGCTCCAGTTCTGTACCACCCTATATCTCCACCCTCATCGCTGTCTCACACCCTCCTTTTGATTTTCGGACTGCTAACAATTTAAGTCTAGCATCCATCAAAATTCTGTAAAACTCCCACTCTTATCTCCAAGGCTTTTCTCCTACTGCAGCAGTTCTCTGGATTGCTCTACCCTAGACAACCCTGTTAATTCCCAGTGTACTCAATATTTTAAGCATACCTTAAAAACACATCTCTTTAGACATACCCATGACATCACCTCACTAATCTAACTGGTCTATTTTTTCCTTTCCTACATGTTCCTCAGCAAATGATTGCTTTCATTTGCTTCCAGTCCCTCCATGCACTCAGTAGCACTTTATATCTGGAAGTATGTAGATCTATACCCTAATGACTTTCCTTCTGTTCTTTTTTTGATGTCTTCAGAGCACTCCTACTTTCAATTTACACGGTGCCCTTCCATTTTCAAATAAGATTGTTTTTTTTTTTGGGGGGGGGGGGTTTGTATGAAAGAGAGTATATGTAGATTGTGAGCCCTCGCGGGCAGGGTCCTCACTCCTCCTGTACCAGTTATGACTTGCATTGTTTAAGATTATTGTACTTGTTTCTATTATGTATACCCCTCCTCACATGTAAAGCGCCATGGCGCTATAACAATAAATAATAATAATATATCGGCACTAAAATGACTGTTCAAATCAAGCAAAATAAAAGCGCTCTGTGCATATTCTTGGCATAACCAAACCGTTCAATATACCTTTCCACTTATTGTCCATCTATCTTAGGTCATTTTACGTAAAACCAGAGCTGCCAATCAAGGAGGAGGGGAGAATAAATAGATGGAATGTAAGTAAGTGGGAAAGTGCACTGAACTGCTCAACCACACCAAGCGCCTATGCTTTGTTTGAACAGTCATTTTCTGCTGACGGACCATGCCAAAATTTCTGGGTACTTTTCAAAACTGGCAAGTGCAGAGATTAAGGGAGTGTAGCTGGGTGACACAATGCAGCCCCCGCATCCACCCCCAAAAAAATGTATTTGATAAAATGTTTTCTAGTAAGCTGACTTATTATTTCATTCTTTTATTATGATTTTTGGCCACAGATGGTTGCATACCTCTTATAAATGACGTCCAGTTATCTGTACTATTACACTGCAGCCAAACACTGCCAGACAGTACCTGCTTGTTAAACTGAAATCAGAAATTGCAGACGCATCGTCTGCCCGTATTGTCCATCTTATCTGTATGATAAATACTTATTTGTTCTGATTCAGAAGTTACAAACCAGACATGTTCTATGATAATGAAAAGCTTTCCAGTTCCTTAATCCTCTCCTGTCATGTGAGTTATGGTGCAATTAAACCCACATCTGCATGTAGCAATTCTATTACCGTAATTCCAATAACATCTTCTTACAAGTTCTCTGTAAATATTTGGGAAACACGATCTTGACCTTTCCTAGGACTCAACATCTCGGAGAACGAATCTGCAAGGATGTCTCCTGTACAATATTAGATGTTCTCCAGTACGCTCGTATGTAAAATCTGCTCACACCATGGCTTAATTTCCCCAAAGATACTACCGCATTAATGAAGAAGAACCAATACACTCCAGGAATGGTTGTGATGACTGCGAAGATACAGGAAAACAATCAATTATATTGCCAAGAATTTTTACCTTGTCTCTCAAAATAATGAAATCATTTCATGGCGCAAATCTGTATTCCTTCATGTTGTAAAATGTTTATTAAGTCCTTAATGTCATCCATCAATTACCATTCCTTATTAGTTTTCGAATTCGGCAATAATCTTCTTTTCAATATATGAAAGGGCTGAATTGTTCCATTTCAGAGTGAAACCCCAATTCTCACATTTTCGTTGTCATATACTCGCAAACCTTTGCTGTAGTTACATGGAGTGGCTCTTGGCCAGTTATGGTTTGTAGACCCCAAAAGTGCCAACTAGAAGTCACTTTGACCCTTCTGATATTGAGGTTGTTAATAGGTATTGGCTATAGTGTTACATATGAGAATTTGTAGGAGCTCAGCAACATTAGTCTCTGGTCCATGGAAAAGTCTCAATGACTTTCACAATATAAGCTTTTAAAGGAAAAAAAAAGATTTTTAGACATAAGGTATTTGGAGAAAAAGTTATTGGCCCCGATTCATCAAGACTGGTGATTTTCTAATACTCATCTCATCGTTGACCTCTTCGGCTGCTTGTTCCTCAGAGTCCGTGTAGTGACCAGGCCGAATGTTCCCTGCTATCCACCCCCACATGGTGTCCGCAGCCGAAGGAATTGACATACACCGGTCTTGGGGATAACAGTTGCTTTTTCTTCAGCAGGAACGGGAATTATAACTTGGAACAAATAAGGAACAGTCTCTCATGGGTAGTCCACACTTAGATGCTGAGATGTGATCGGGGTTCGGAGCTTTAAGAGCCCTGGACAGTGTCTTTTGATAGCTTATAGAAGGAGGTAGATGCAGCAATTAGAGGTTACAGACCAGTACTCGGGGTTAGCTCCACAGTGTGTCACGGCACCTGCACAAGTACTTATAGGTGAATTTAAAATCTGAGCAGTCAGAAAGACTTTAGACAGATGTCACTTATAGGTGAATGTAAAATCTGATGTGATTCCAGTCAGAAAGACTTTAGAATGATGCCACTTATAGGTGAATGTAAAACCTGAGGTGATTCCAGTCAGAAAGACTTTAGAATGATGTCACTTATAGGTGAATGTAAAACCTGAGGTGATTCCAGTCAGAAAAACTTTAGAATGATGTCTGTAGAGGTTTTAGAGGGAACCCAGGCTCTTAGGCATGCAGGAGATCTTGTAGTGAAAACAGCCTCCATGTGTGTTCTGCTCTCCCTGAGGGCATCCCTCAGACTAAAGAACATTCTATACTTGCCTGGAAAACATCTCCTCCTATTGACCATGTGCCTAGGAGCTGGCCAATAGGACACCGGATTCACATATCAGATCCTTACAAAACAATAATTATGAGTTTATTGTACACTTTCACCATTAGATGATACCAGAACACAGCAAATGAGAAATGCATTGCATCTAAAATGGAGGTGACCAGAAATGGAGAATTACAGCTCACAAATGCAGGGAATAATGTAGCGGGGCAGTTAGAGAGTGAGCTGTAGTGTACATAAGCTACTCACAATGCAGGATTACTTAAAGGGAAGGACACATTCTCGACTGGGTCACTACATACGGTCCTCTTTTCTTCTTCTATAGTGTGCCACATTTCTGCCCTCTTCTCTATAGGCCAAGGCTTCTGGCCTCATCCAGACGACTGCGTATTGTAACGTGACGTGATGCTCTGTGACCTAATGACGTGCAGACATATTGTTTAGTGATGAGCGAATCTATCAAAATAGCAGTTCTCTTAAAAATTGGCCAGGAAATTTGGCCTGTCAATGACTTCACGATATGCGTTGTCTAAGTTGTTGACTATACCACAGGCGATGCACATCGTGATGGCACAATATGTATTCTGGTGTCAGAGGCTTACCTGTTGTCCAAAACTCAAAAGTTATGAGTTTTGCCCAAAACTCATAAGCAAAGTAAAGATGACATTAGAGGACCTTCTGCACCATAGGAGTAAAAAGTAGTTGGAGGGAGCTGTATGGGGGAGAACAGGGGGTTCTGTGGCACAAGACAGGTGAGAGCACTGAGTGGCGAGGTGCGTATTATTTTTAATTTTTTCATCCCTTTCCTGGTCCTCTATATAAATTGGCAAAATTGCAGCCACACGCCAAATTCGGATGATGTGAATCATACAAAAATCAGATTCATGAGAATCTACATTTTGTAAAATTTGAAGCAAATTGAATATGTCTCAAACCACTTTTTTCTCATCTATACCATTGTTAGTGATGTGAATGCTAAAATTGTGGTAGGTACACCAATATTTTGTTTTCTCAAGTAAAAATAAGGTTCTAATGGGAGGCTCACCAACCATGGAACCACAAGTGGGACAAGCCATTTCGCTCTGAAGGAAAAGTTTTCAGAATGCCACCTCTGTCTCTATAAAGCCAAATACCTAATGATTGAACTGAATTATTTTGTCTTTTTGTTTTACCATGAAACTTTTTTGTATAAATAAAGTTTATTGAATTAAGTTTGATTAAATAATACAGGTGCAGTCTCAAAAATAAACATAGGAATACGTAGAATTTGATCATAGTCATGTAATTATAAAAGCATAACGTTAATAATAGATTTATATTTAGTAGTGGCATTTCCAATAATTTCTGAAAAATATTTAGAATTGAGAGTCCTCGGTGGTTGCTTTTTAGAATTGAGAGTCCTCAGTGGTTGGTACCAAGATATATTTCTTTCCTGTATCAATAATTTTTGCTCATTGGTATTGATTGCTAGCATCATTAAAATCTGTAAAGAAAATGTATGTTTTATTAACAGCATTTTGAACTGAACTTATTCATGAATGAAGAAATAGGTAATATCAAATTTAAGATGTGAAAAAGAAGATAGGTAAAAGAAGGGAAGAGAAAGAGGGAGAAGGAAAGGAAGGGAAAGGTTATTTTGGGCAGGGGACAAGGAATTGATATTAAAATTGAAAAGGAAATCAAAATCTCCCCATCGGGCAGGCCTAGGCCCCCTAACAAGCAGGGAGAAGGGATGGAGGCTTATTTGACTGGATCTATGTGAGCAGAGCGAACCCGATTCAACTTATCCTTGTTATAAAGGTGTGTATTTTATTTGTATGTATAAATTAAGCTCCAGATAGCCAAGAATCTAGATCTAGGGTTTCCCTAAACGCCAAGATATTTATTTATACAATAGATTAGGCCATCATTTGTGGCCAAGGAGACAAGTAACTCTAGTCCTGACCCTACCTGGGCTTGAGGCCTCCATACATATAGATCAGTGGTCCCCAACTCCAGGCCTCGAGGGCCGCCAACAGTGCAGGTTTTCAGGATTTCCTTAGTATTGCACAGGGCTTGGAATCATCACCTGTGCAAACGATCACATTACCACCCATGCAATACTAAAGAAATCCTGAAAACCTGTACTGTTGGCGGCCCTCGAGGCCTGGAGTTGGGGACCCCTGATATAGATTATATATTACCGAACACCCAATTTTGTCAGTACCTCCAACCATCTAGTGTGTACTGGTGCCATTCAATATTCTTCTGATAAATGTTCTGGGAAAAAATAGATCTGGCATGTTGTATTTCAATGCCCAATCCCTCTGTTCTTGAGGAAGACAAGCCTTGACATTTGGTTCCTCATTACACTTTCCATTGAAAACGCATGATCAATAAAACCAAGCATGCATGTGTTATCTAACAGCTATTGAAGGGTTATTTCCATTGTTAGGTCATTAGCCATCTCATTAAATTAAGATATAGACTAGTTGAGGGGAACCAGTAGCTGCCCTTTGCTTCAGGAGCTATAGTATACATTTTGGCATCCTATACATATATTATTATTATTTATTGTTATAGCGCCATTTATTCCATGGCGCTTTACATGTAAAGAGGGGTATACATAATAAAAACAAGTACAATAATCCTAAACAATGCAAGTCATAACTGGTACAGGAGGAATGAGGACCCTGCCCGTGAGGGCTCACAATCTACAAGGGATGGGTGAGTGTCATGATCCCAATGGCAGGGGATCACAAAAGGACAAGCACACAAAAAACAGAACAAGCTCTAGGGTGATGGAAACTGAGCTGACCGCGATCCTGAACCTAATTCACAACACTAGCAGTAGCCGGGGAACGTGCCTACGATGATTCTAGACGTCTCGCGCCAGCCGAAGGACTAGCTTCCCCTATTAGAAGAAACAAAGACCTCTCTTGCCTCCAGAGAAACACCCCACAGAAATAGCAGCCCCCCACATGTAATGACGGTGAAATGAGAGGAAAGCACATACGTAGTAATGAAAACAGATTCAGCAAAATGAGGCCCGCTAAAACTAGATAGCAGAGGATACAAAAGTGAACTGCGCGGTCAGCGAAAAACCCTACAAAAAACCATCCTGAAATTACCTGAACTCATGTGCCAACTCATGGAACATGAGGAGTAATATCAGCCCACTAGAGCAACCAGCAACAAGGAATCACATAACTGCAAGCTGGACTAAAACAAAAATAAAGCAAAACGTGGAACAGGAAAATCAAAAACTTAGCTTGTCCTGAAGATTACAGAAGCGGGAAGCAGAGGTAAGAAGACACACTGATTACATTGATCGCCGGCGAGGAAATGACAAGAAAGCCAGGTTAAATAGGAAACTCCCATATCCTGATAGAACAGGTGGACACCAGAGACCGCAGAGAACACAAGTCACCCAGTACCATCTGTAACCACCAGAGGGAGCCCAAAAACAGAATCCACAACAGGTGAGGATACAGTAGGTGAGGATAGAGCAGGTCATGCAGCGGTTTGGTCGATCGGTGGTTACTGCAGGTTGTAGGCTTGTCGGAAGAGGTGGGTCTTCAGGCTCTTTTTGAAGGTTTCGATGGTAGGAGAGAGTCTGATGTGTTGTGGTAGAGGGTATATATAATCAAATCTGTTCTTTTCATAAATGCTTTTGACATACGCTCATCCTTTAATAAGCATGCATTCTCCTTTAGCCTTGTGAATTTCCAATGAACTGCAAAACAAAGTTCCTCCATTGACCTATCGACCCCCTGGACAGCACAGGGATTGCGAGCTGTCAGTAGAACATGTCTGTAGATACAATGGAGAACTAAAATCTTTCTTGCCGCCCAATACAACTCTCTGACACACCAAGGCCATAAAACATGATCACTTGCAATCTAGGGAATATAAGCTAGAGAGGGGGCTAATGTTTAATCCGAGCCAGCTGCATCCATCCTCAGGTGTTTGCAGCAGGTGTGGACAGCGACTCTCCTCACATCTGCAGAGTGATATATGATATTTGTGGGGGGATATAGGAGCAGACCTTGTTTAGAGTCCCGTACGACTGATATATTTTCACCTCCGGTAAATTGTCTTTGTTTTGCAGAGAACTCATCATTTTTGGATTTCCATATGTCAGCTTGCACCATTTATCTTGTCTTTGATGTTCACCCATTTTGGGTCATTTTTCTTTGCACCGTGGTTAATCATCAAGGTGAACCTCTCCGCACTTTATACACAGTGTTTGCCCAGAAAATTTAGAGTATGTACTTAGGAGATTAATAGATCTAGACTGCATAATCCTGTGTCCTCTCTTGAAAAACAGTCCTGCCAGGGTAGTCATTAAAAGCAGCCCTACACGTTATTGTTGCAGTTAAGAAATTTGGTCCAGGAGGGAATTATGCCTATCAGTTGCACATCTTCGAGATAAGACCGGTATTTATGGCTCCCATTCAGTGATGCCTGGTGAAGATAAGGGTGCTAATTCTGATTGACTCTGTTTATATGAGCCAAGGACACAAAAAACTGCAGCGTTACCCAAGTGTCTGGAGCGTTTACGGAGATATCCAGACAAGTTCATTGGGAAGTCATGTTACTGTACATAATAAGAGAAAACCTCACTATCATTAACAGATTAGAATTAATTATATGAAATCTGTTTCCAGATCTTTAGCAAAAAGTAGGGATCATTATAAAGGCCCACTTATACTTTATTTATCCTTCTTCTTTTTTTAAACAACCTTCGGCTCGATTCCAAGACAATGGCGACTTGATGGATGAATGATCTGTAGGAAGATCGATCTTGTGCAAGCCTAAATTGGTCGACCCATGTCTTCTCCAGTGTTATTTTCAAAGTATTAAACCAATATCAAAGTGAACATAAAGCGAAGATAACAAAATTAATAAAAAAGTACAATTTTATTGAAAAAATAAATAAAAATACACAAAGGAAAACAACCTACAGTACTACACAAAATTATAAAGAATATATTGAATGAGGAGACCAGATCCACATAATATAAGAGATACTAGAAAAATATATAACCCTCCAAAGTGCAAAAATAGATGGCACCAGATAGGCCATCTACCTCAATAAAGTGAATATGCATACATAGTAAGTGGTCTAGCCTAGGCCAACCGAGTGCATAAAACTCTGGAAAAATACTAGTACCAGTGTAAAGATGATCTGTGACCCTCAAGGACTCCGACTCCAGCGTACGTTTTGCCTAAGGGGCTTTATCAAGAAGCCAACAGGTTACTAGTCTTCCCCTTCGTCTTGTTCCTTCTTTTCTTTCGACCATGATGTCCGTCTCGAGTAATTCCTCGCTTCGTTCTATGTGTCTATAGTAGGCAAGTCGTAGCTTGGTGATCCTTGCTTTGAGTGAAATGTCTGGCTTGATTTGTTCCAAAATTCATTTGTTTGTTCTTCTTTCTATCCACGGTATTGATGACATCCTTCTCCAGCACCACATTTTGATACGCAGATTCTTCTTCTGTCTTGTTTCTTTATTGTTCAGGTTTGGCACCCGTATGTTACTACAAAAAAGATCAAACTATGTACAAGCCATTTCTTCGTCGCCATTGAAATGTTTCTCCATTTGAAGACCTTGTCTAGTGACTTCATTGTTTATTTCCCCATAGCTATTCTCCTGTTGGCTTCCGGTGCCATTGCTACATCTTAAGTGAACATGCATCCGAGTAGGATTTGGTCCGTTTCAACTTCCAGTTCATTGCAGTCCATCTCAAATGTGTCCTGGTCATACCTGGCAGTAGTCAACGTTCAGCCAGCAGTTGTATCGCTTGATTCTCCCATACCGAGGACCACTTGCATTCTCTGAGAAAGCCAGTGTCAGAGTCTTCTGGCAGTAGCCTATTTTGTTAAGAACAAAAGGATCAACAGTCCAAAATTGGACATCATCATCTATTGGGGCAGACCCGGGAGCCCTCATACACATTAAACTGTCGTCCGAGCCCATCGATATTAGTGGAATCAGCAGACATTAGTCTAATGGATATAGGGGCCTTAAAATACCTGGCAGTAGTCAACGTTCTGCCAGCAGTTGTATCGCTTGATTCTCCCATACAGAGGACCGCTTGCATTCTCTGAGAAAGCCACTGTCAGAGTCTTCTGGCAGTAGCTTATTTTGTTAAGAACAAAAGGATCAACAGTCCAAAATTGGACATCATCATCTATTGGGGCAGAGCCGAGAACCCTCATACACATTAAACTGTCGTCCGAGCCCATCGATATCAGTGGAATCAGCAGACATTAGTTAAATGGGTATAGGGGCCTCAAAATAAAGAAATGGCTTTCTCAAATCCCCCATATCCATTGCCTTTACCACGGTGGTCTCTACTAGGACCTAAGCGACCATGTATGGGATGTAGCTCCCTTTCTGAAGCAAAGCGTCATCAATGATGTTCACTTGAGTAGCTGTCCTAGTACTTGCTCTGTCCCAGTGCTCTGTGCACTGTGCAATGTGCAGAATCAGAACCCGCTATGTTGCCATCTCAGAATAGCAGAGAAGAGCTGGCAACAAAGAGGAGAGCGCACTGTCAGGGTACCTGGAGTGCAGAGACCGGTAATGTCACTTTCAGGGGCAGGGCTGGTCTCTGCACACCAGATGCCCTGACACTGACAGTGCACTCTCCTCTGAGCTGGCAATATGGTTGTGATTGTGCACAGCGGACAGCTCGCTGGGACATTTTCAGGGACTAGCTCGGCCGCAGTGACGGCACCCTCTGCCCCCTAATGATGCTTTGTGTATCGCAGCATGCACTGGGATTCTCAAAGAAAGCATTGTCACACAGGCAGTAGGGTAAAAAAATACAACAGCAGTTAGAAAGTGTAGTTAGGGAACATCAGGGAATTTTTAATACAAGAATATTAGTAATAAGTTTAGAATACTGAACTAAATAGTGATTTAGATCAAAATTTATTTGGCCTTTAGATGATGCTGTTAAAATGTTCTATTTAACCACGCAAATATTGTTAAAGGGAATCTGTCGCTAGGTTTTTACTGCCTGATCTGAGAGCAGCATAAAGTAGAGACCGAGACCCAGAATCCAGGGATGTGTCACTTATTGGGCAGGTTGCTGTAGTTTTTATACAAACACTGTTTTATTAGTAGGAGATTATCACTTGAGGACTAGTAAACCTGCTGCCAGGTAGTCCAACTCCGCCCCCGTCACTGATTGGCAGCTATTTGCTTATGCACAGTGTACACAGAAAGCTGCCAATCAGTGGTGTGGGCGGGGTTATACATAGCTGAGCATTCAGAGTTCTGCTAGATCTGTAGCAGATAAAACAGTTTTTATTCAAAACTGCAGCAACCAGTAAAGTAAGTGATACATCACTAGAATCATGGCCTCGGCCCCTATTTCAGATAGGGTAGCAATAACCTGGCGACAGATTCCCTTTAAATTATGCTTTTACCAGTACCTATGTTTTTTATACAAATGTGGCTTCTACAATTATTTTTTTTTAGATTAATATGGTTTGCCATGTTATTAATAGCTGACTATAACTGTATATTGCATAGTGAAAGAAATGATATATTTATCAGCATCACATGGTATTTTCTATTATTTATTCCATTTTACAGCCACAAAAAAATGATGAATGAGACGGTTGTGGCCAAATCAAATATTAAGAATTTTGATTCGGCATGTTGGATTGTTATTCTTTTTCTTTTTTGGTCCGCCAACATAGAATGTGCTCTGACTTATCTGTGCCCAAAGTGTACTTATGCCCTGGCTTCTAGAGACTGACAGATGAATAGTTCCTATTATTTGGCACGACGGTTGACATTTTAGATTTTGTTCAAATTGGGCTGATGATCTCCATTAAGGGGTCAAGTTTCTGTTCCAGGTATCTTTGCAGGGAAGATGGATGATTTAAAGGCTTCATTTTCCAGTTGTTACTGCGACTCTTATGGCAGACCCAGCACAAGATTAATTGTTTCTCTGTGGAATCTGACTTCAGACAAGAATGCCTCAGTATCTACTCCCTTAAAACCATTTATGTTTAGGTATTTTCTTACATGGAGAGTTACAGTAGCTTTTAAAATCACGCAGGGTCTGACCCTTGAGTAATATTTAGTACAGATCCTTTGTTTTGACCGGTGCAGTGCAGAAGAGACCGCCGTCAACCAATGAGTTAATTACGCAGTGTTTGCTCTATTTTTAATACCAAAGATCTTGGGCCAATATTATATCACAATGGTTCTAATAGTGAAGAAAAGGCTGCCCCACAGTGCTCCTGCACATACACACACGAGGCTGCCCCACAGTGCTCCTGCACATACACACACGAGGCTGCCCCACAGTGCTCCTGCACATACACACACGAGGCTGCCCCACAGTGCTCTTGCACATACATACACAAGGCTGCCCCACAGCGCTCCTGCACATACATACACGAGGCTGCCCCACAGCGCTCCTGCACATACATACACAAGGCTGCCCCACAGTGCTCCTGCACATACACACATGAGGCTGCCCCACAGTGCTCCTGCACATACACACATGAGGCTGCCCCACAGTGCTCCTGCACATACACACAAGGCTGCCCCACAGTGCTCCTGCACATACACACAACACACACGAGGCTGGCCCACAGTGCTCTTGCACATACATGCACAAGGCTGCCCCACAGTGCTCCTGCACATACATACACACGAGGCTGCCCCAGAGTGAACCAGCACATACATACACAAGGCTGCCCCACAGCGCTCCTGCACATACATACACACGAGGCTGCCCCAGAGTGAACCAGCACATACATACACAAGGCTGCCCCACAGCGCTCCAGCACATACATACACAAGGCTGCCCCACAGTGCTCCAGCACATACATACACAAGGCTGCCCCACAGTGCTCCTGCACATACATACACAAGGCTGCCCCACAGTGCTCCAGAACATACATACACAAGGCTGCCCCACAGTGCTCCTGCACATACACACACACGAGGCTGGCCCACAGTGCTCCTGCACATACACACAAGGCTGCCCCACAGTGCTCCTGCACATACATACACAAGGCTGCCCCACAGTGCTCCAGCACATACATACACAAGGCTGCCCCACAGTGCTCCTGCACATACATACACAAGGCTGCCCCACAGTGCTCCAGCACATACATACACAAGGCTGCCCCACAGTGCTCCAGCACATACATACACAAGGCTGCCCCACAGCGCTCCTGCACATACATACACACGGGGCTGCCCCAGAGTGAACCAGCACATACATACACAAGGCTGCCCCACAGCGCTCCTGCACATACATACACACGAGGCTGCCCCAGAGTGAACCAGCACATACATACACAAGGCTGCCCCACAGCGCTCCAGCACATACATACACAAGGCTGCCCCTCAGTGCTCCTGCACATACACACACACGAGGCTGGCCCACAGTGCTCCTGCACATACACACAAGGCTGCCCCACAGTGCTCCTGCACATACACACAAGGCTGCCCCTCAGTGCTCCTGCACATACACACATGAGGGTGCCCCACAGTGCTCCAGCACATACATACACAAGGCTGACCCTCAGTGCTCCTGCACATACACACACAAGGCTGGCTCACAGTGCTCCTGCACATACACACATGAGGCTGCCCCACAGTGCTCCTGCACATACACAAACGAGGCTGCCCCACAGTTCTCCTGCACATACATACAAGGCTGCCCCACAGTGCTCCTGCACATACACACACGAGGCTGCCCCACAGTGCTCCTGCACATACACACACAAGGCTGCCCCACAGTGCTCCAGCACATACACACACGGGGCTGCCCCACAGTGCTCCTGCACATACATACAAAAGGCTGCTCCATAGTGCTCCTGCACATGCATGCACAAGGCTGCCCCTCAGTGCTCCTGCACGTACACACGCGAGGCTGCCCCACAGTGCTCCTGCACATACACACATGAGGCTGCCCCACAGTGCTCCTGCACATACACACAAGGCTGCCCCACAGTGCTCCTGCACATACACACACGAGGCTGCCCCACAGTGCTCCTGCACATACACACACAAGGCTGCCCCACAGTGCTCCAGCACATACACACACGGGGCTGCCCCACAGTGCTCCTGCACATACATACAAAAGGCTGCTCCATAGTGCTCCTGCACATACATACACAAGGCTGCCCCTCAGTGCTCCTGCATATACATACAAAAGGCTGCCCCACAGTGCTCCAGCACATACATACACAAGGCTGCCCCATAGTGCTCCTGCACATACATACACGAGGCTGCCCCTCAGTGCTCCTGCACATACACATACGAGGCTGCCCCACAGTGCTCCAGCACATACATACACAAGGCTGCCCCACAGCGCTCCAGCAGATGCATTCACAAGGCTGCCCCACAGTGCTTCTGCACATACATACATGAGGCTGCCCCACAGTTCTCCAGCACATACATACACGAGGCTGCCCCTCAGTGCTCCAGCACATACATACACAAGGCTGCCCCTCAGTGCTCCTGCACATGCACACACGAGGCTGCCCCACAGTGCTCCTGGACATACACACAAGGCTGCCCCACAGTGCTCCTGCACATACACACACGAGGCTGCCCCACAGTGCTCCTGCACATACACACACGAGGCTGCCCCACAGTGCTCCTGCACATACACACACGAGGCTGCCCCACAGTGCTCCTGCTCATACATACACAAGGCTGCCCCACAGTGCTCCTGCACATACACACACGAGGCTGCCCTACATTGCTCCTGCACATACATACACAAGGCTGCCCCACAGTGCTCCAGCACAGACACACACGGGGCTGCCCCACAGGGCTCCTGCACATACATACACAAGGCTGCCCCTCAGTTCTCCTGCATATACATACACAAGGCTGCCCCACAGTGTTGCAGCACATACATACACAAGGCTGCCCCACAGTGCTCCTGCACATACACACACAAGGCTGCCCCACAGTGCTCCTACACATACATACAGAAGGCTGGCCCACAGTGCTCCAGCACATACATACACAAGGCTGCCCCACAGTGCTCCTGCACATACATACACAAGGCTGCCCCACAGTGCTCCAACACATACATTCACAAGGCTGCCCCACAGTGCTTCTGCACATACAGTGGGGCAAAAAAGTATTTAGTCAGTCAGCAATAGTGCAAGTTCCACCACTTAAAAAGATGAGAGGCGTCTGTAATTTACATTATAGGTAGACCTCAACTATGGGAGACAAAATGAGAAAAAAAATCCAGAAAATCACATTGTCTGTTTTTTTAACATTTTATTTGCATATTATGGTGGAAAATAAGTATTTGGTCAGAAACAAAATTTCATCTCAATACTTTGTAATATATCCTTTGTCGGCAATGACAGAGGTCAAACGTTTTCTGTAAGTCTTCACAAGGTTGCCACACACTGTTGTTGGTATGTTGGCCCATTCCTCCATGCAGATCTCCTCTAGAGCAGTGATGTTTTTGGCTTTTCGCTTGGCAACACGGACTTTCAACTCCCTCCAAAGGTTTTATATAGGGTTGAGATCTGGAGACTGGCTAGGCCACTCCAGGACCTTGAAATGCTTCTTACGAAGCCACTCCTTCGTTGCCCTGGCGGTGTGCTTTGGATCATTGTCATGTTGAAAGACCCAGCCACGTTTCATCTTCAATGCCATTGCTGATGGAAGGAGGTTTGCACTCAAAATCTCACGATACATGGCCCCATTCATTCTTTCATGTACCTGGATCAGTCGTCCTGGCCGCTTTGCAGAGAAACAGCCCCAAAGCATGATGTTTCCACCACCATGCTTTACAGTAGGTATGGTGTTTGATGGATGCAACTCAGTATTCTTTTTCCTCCAAACACAACAAGTTGTGTTTCTACCAAACAGTTCCAGTTTGGTTTCATCAGACCATAGGACATTCTCCCAAAACTCCTCTGGATCATCCAAATGCTCTCTAGCAAACTTCAGACGGGCCCGGACATGTACTGGCTTAAGCAGTGGGACACGTCTGGCACTGCAGGATCTGAGTCCATGGTGGCGTAGTGTGTTACTTATGGTAGGCCTTGTTACATTGGTCCCAGCTCTCTGCAGTTCATTCACTAGGTCCCCCCGCGTGGTTCTGGGATTTTTGCTCACCGTTCTTGTGATCATTCTGACCCCACGGGGTGGGATTTTGCGTGGCGCCCCAGATCGAGGGAGATTATCAGTGGTCTTGTACGTCTTCCATTTTCTAATTATTGCTCCCACTGTTGATTTCTTCACTCCAAGCTGGTTGGCTATTGCAGATTCAGTCTTCCCAGCCTGGTGCAGGGCTACAATTTTGTTTCTGGTGTCCTTTGACAGCTCTTTGGTCTTCACCATAGTGGAGTTTGGAGTCAGACTGTTTGAGGGTGTGCACAGGTGTCTTTTTATACTGATAACAAGTTTAAACAGGTGCCATTACTACAGGTAATGAGTGGAGGAAAGAGGAGACTCTTAAAGAAGAAGTTACAGGTCTGTGAGAGCCAGAAATCTTGATTGTTTGTTTCTGACCAAATACTTATTTTCCACCATAATATGCAAATAAAATGTTAAAAAAACAGACAATGTGATTTTCTGGATTTTTTTTTCTCAGTTTGTCTCCCATAGTTGAGGTCTACCTATGATGTAAATTAAAGACGCCTCTCATCTTTTTAAGTGGTGGAACTTGCACTACTGCTGACTGACTAAATACTTTTTTGCCCCACTGTACATACACGAGGCTGCCCCACAGTGCTCCTGCACATACAGTCATGGACAAAAGTATTGACACCCCTGCAATTCTGTCAGATAATACTCATTTTCTTCCTGAGAATGATTGCAAACCCAAATTATTTGGTATTATTATCTTCATTCAATTTGTCTTAAATGAAAAAAACACAAAAAGAATTGTCCTAAAGCCAAATTGGATATAATTTCACACCAAATATAAAAAAGGGGGTGGACAAAAGTATTGACACTGTTTGAAAAATCATGTGATGCTTCTCTAATTTGTGTAATTAACGGCACCTGTAACTTACCTGTGGCACCTAACAGGTGTTGGCAATAACTAAATCACACTTGCAGCCAGTTGACATAGATTAAAGTTGACTCAACCTCTGTCATGTGTCCTTGTGTGTACCACATTGAACATGGAGAAAAGAAAGAAGACCAAAGAACTGTCTGAGGACTTGAGAAACCAAATTGTGAGGAAGCATGAGCAATCTCTAGCTACAAGTCCATCTCCAAAGACCTGAATGTTTCTGTGTCTACCGTGCGCAGTGTCATCAAGAAGTTTAAAGCCCATGGCACTGTGGCTAACCTCCCTAGATGTGGACGGGAAAGGAAAATTGACAAGAGATTTCAACGCAAGATTGTGCGGATGTTGGATAAAGAACCTCGACTAACATCCAAACAAGTTCAAGCTGCCCTGCAGTCCGAGGGTACAACAGTGTCAACCCATACTATCCATCGGCGTCTGAATGAAAAGGGACTGTATGGTAGGAGACCCAGGAAGACCCCACTTCTTACCCCGAGACATAAAAAAGCCAGGCAGGAGTTTGCCAAAACTTACCTGAAAAAGCCTAAAACATTTTGGAAGAATGTTCTCTGGTCAGATGAGACAAAAGTAGAGCTTTTTGGGCAAAGGCATCAACATAGAGTTTACAGGAGAAAAAAAGAGGCATTCAAAGAAAAGAACACTGTCCCTACAGTCAAACATGGTGGAGGTTCCCTGATGTTTTGGGGTTGCTTTGCTGCCTCTGGCACTGGACTGCTTGACCGTGTGCATGGCATTATGAAGTCTGAAGACTACCAACAAATTTTGCAGCATAATGTAGGGCCCAGTGTGAGAAAGCTGGGTCTCCCTCAGAGGTCATGGGTCTTCCAGCAGGACAATGACCCAAAACACACTTCAAAAAGCACTAGAAAATGGTTTGAGAGAAAGCACTGGAGACTTCTAAGGTGGCCAGCAATGAGTCCAGACCTGAATCCCATAGAACACCTGTGGAGAGATCTAAAAATGGCAGTTTGGAGAAGGCACCCTTCAAATATCAGGGACCTGGAGCAGTTTGCCAAAGAAGAATGGTCTAAAATTCCATCAGAGCGTTGTAAGAAACTCATTGATGGTTACAGGAAGCGGTTGGTTGCAGTTATTTTGGCTAAAGGTTGTGCAACCAAGTGTTAGGCTCAGGGTGCAATACTTTTGTCTGGCCCATTTTTGGAGTTTTGAGTGAAATTATCAATGTTTTGCTTTTTCCTTCATTCTCTTTTGTGTTTTTTCATTTAGGACAAATTAAATGAAGATAATAGTACCAAATAATTTGTGTTTGCAATCATTTTCAGGAAGAAAATGAGTATTATCTGACAGAATTGCAGGGGTGTCAATACTTTTGGCCGTGACTGTACATACACAAGGCTGGCCCACAGTGCTCCAGCACATACATACACAAGGCTGCCCCACAGTGCACCTGCACATACATACACGAGGCTGCCCCTCAGTGCTCCTGCACATACACACACGGGGCTGCCCCACAGTGCTCCAACACATACATACACAAGGCTGCCCCACAGTGCTCCTGCACATACATACACAAGGCTGCCCCACAGTGCTCCAGCACATACATACACAAGGCTGCCCCACAGTGCCCCAGCACATACATACACAAGGCTGCACCACAGTGCTCCTGCACATACACACACGAGGCTGCCCCACAGTGCTCCTGCACATACACACACGAGGCTGCCCCACAGTGCTCCAGCACATACATACACAAGGCTGCCCCACAGTGCTCCAGCACATACATACACAAGGCTGCCCCACAGTGCTCCAGCACATACACACACGAGGCTGCCCCACAGTGCTCCAGCACATACATGCACGAGGCTGCCCCACAGCAGATATTTTTTAATGCCTTTTTAATTTTTGTGCTGTTGTGTTCAACCATTTTTTGTGCCTTTTATACTACTGGATCCATTAAGCAATTCTTTTAAGATGTGAGTGCTGGCTATAATTTGGACTGTTGCTATTGCTGGAATATTTTACCGTGCACCCGGACAAGTTGGCTAATTGCTTCTTTTTCACATTTTATATTGGAAAATAGTTTAGATTATGAAAATTAGTTTATGAAAACCATTTGGAATGAAAATGACTTTGACTCCAGACCACCTACTTAATACTGTACCATTTACTTCACTTATCTAACAACCAGTCCACAGATCACTATAGGTGCAGGTAGCGCCTCTGCTGTTTGACTATTTTCTCAACCAATGAAAAAAACCAATTTCTCAACCAAAGAATGATAAAACATACTTTTATATTATACAGGATGAATCTTTATCTCTATAGAGCCAACATACAGTTGCTCCTTGTTTATAACTTTTGAAGACCAGGAATCCGTGATAGTTAACTTATTACGCCATAAAATTGAGGTTTTATTAGCTATTTTCTTATTCAATAAATGCTTGAAATCTAAACAGATACTAAAATATTTCCTAAATTCCGGTAAATCCGACCCCTGCCTGTTCCTTGAATCATCTTTGTTCTTGCAAACAAAAAAAATTTATGGCGGCATGAACCGTTGTAATAAATGTCTGTGGTCTCCTATTTGCGTGTTACAAAGTTCAACAGTCAGAGACAGTTTTAAGGGACATTTTACTTAAACATTACTGATTAAAAAGACGTCACTCTTACCCCTTTGTCCGAGAGACATTTGGTGCTAAAGTGCTTCGCTTTTTTTTTTAAGTAAGTTAAAAAAAGAATGATTTTCTTGCATTATTTTGACTAGGTTTGAAAATGAAAATGTTGTACATGGTTAAAAGTAACATGGCGGACCACAGCTGCTCAAGGGTCGTGTCGATATGTCAATATGACAACATTTTAGCAGCCATAATATCCCTGTATAGTGTCGGCTCGCCAAACAGTGTAACCAAAACTTTCCCCAGATTGTCACAAATTGGCCCTCAGGATGAATAGATAGACACATGGAATGATGGATAGATGATCAATAGTAGATAGATAGATAGATAGATAGATAGATAGATAGATAGATAGATAGATAGATAATAGATAGATAGATAGATAGATAGATAATAGTAGATAGATAGATAGATAATAGTAGATAGATAGATAGATAGATAGATAATAGATATGTGATAGATAATAGATAGATAATAGAAGAGATAGATAGATAGATGATAGATAGATAATAGATAGATAATAGATACATGGAATGATGGATAGATCATCAATATTACATAGATACTAAATATATAATAGATAGAAAATAGATAGTAGAGCTTGATAGAAGAGATAGATATATAATAGATAGTAGATAGATAATAGATATATTATCTATCTATTATCTATCTATCATCTATTTATCTATCTATTATTTATCTATTATCTATCATAGATAATAGATAAATAATAGATAGATAAATAGATGATAGATAGATAGATAGATAGATAGATAGATAGATAGATAGATAGATAGATAGATAGATAGATAGATACTGCTGGTGCTTGCATGATTATTTTTATTTAGAGGCAAATATAGATAGATACAACAATAGATCTATTTATCTATCTTTGCATCTATCTATTTATCCATCATTGTATTTAATAAGTAAAAATAATAAAAAAAATGGAACAGCACAATGTCTATTAACGGGTGCATAGGCCTTCACAGCAATCAATCCAGTATGCCAAAAATCCAACAAAATCAGAAAAAGAAGGCAGCACTCCATTATTAAAGTGAAAAAATGTGGCTTAATTCAGACCCACATGGCAGGCAACGTTTCGGCTCATACTGAGCCTTTCTCAATTTTATCTATTATCTATCTATCTATCTATCTATCATTGTAGCTATCTCTTATGTCTCTATTTGTATTCATCTATCATCTATTATCTGTTATCTATCTATTATCTATCTATATATTATCTATCTATCTGTCAACTACCTATTCTCTATCTATCTATCTATCTATCTATCTATCTATCTATCAACTACCTATTATCTATCTATCTATCTATCTATCTATCTATCTATCTATCTATTTATCTATCTATCATCTATCTATCTATCTATTATCTATCTATCTATTATCTAATATCTATCTATCTATTATCTATTTATCTATCTATCTATCTATTATCTATCTATCTACTACCTATTATCTATCTATCTATCTATCTATCTATCTACTATCTATCTATCTATCTATCTATCTATCTATCCATCATCTATCTATCTATTATCTATCTATCTATCTATCTATCTATCTATCTATCTATCTATCATCTATCTATCTATCTATCTATCTATCTACTACCTATTATCTATCTATCTATTATCTATCTATTATCTATCTATCTATCTATCTATCTATCTATCTATCTATCTATCTATCTATCTATCTATCTACTACCTATTATCTATCTATCTATCTATTATCTATCTATCTATTATCTATCTATCTATCTATCTATCTATCTATCTATCTATCTACTACCTACTATCTATCTATCTATCATCTATCTATCTATCTATCTATCTATCTATCTATCTACTATCTATCTATTTATCTATCTATCCATCATCTATCTATCTATCTATCTATTATCTATCTATCTATCAAATTCAAATTCAAATTCAAATTCAAATGAGCTTTATTGGCAGGACTAAGTACATGTTAGCATTGCCAAAGCATATGGTAAAAATACGGGGGTGGGGGAGGGGGGGCATATAGAGGTCCAGGGAATATCAAATTCCTTTTAGAGGATAGGGAATGTTTCCAGGGTGGGGTATAGGAGTCCATGACATATCGGGCTCTTTAGTCGGGGGATAGGGACGTGTCCAGTGTTGGGGTACGGGAGTCCATGACATATCAGGCTCCTCTTAGTCTGTGGCAGGCACTGACATATTCCGCTGCTACGGCCACTGCACTTTCCTCTTCCCCCAGTATTATCGGCAGTTTCTCTTCCTCCTCCTTGGAGGTGAAATCTGGGAGGAGATCAGACAGTCTCTTGAAGTGAGTGTCCCTCACTGCGGAGTATTTGGGGCACCTCAGCAGGAAGTGGGCCTCATCCTCCACGGCCTCCTGGGGGCACTGCTGGCAGAGTCTGTTCTCTCGAGGCTTGTAGTTCTGTCGGTGCCGCCCGGATTCGATGAGTAGGCTGTGGGCGCTCAGTCTGTACCGGCTCAGGATCTGTCGATCTTTGGGGTTTTCTAATTTCTCTAGATATGGGGCCAGTTTGTACTCCCTCTGTAGATTCCGGTATATTGTCAGTTTCTGGGATTTGTTTATGTCGTTCCTCCAGATGCTGAGATATTCCTCTTTGACTTTGTGTACCATTTTCTGGATTTCACCTTTTGTCAGGCCATGGAGGTTGATGGCTTGGTCAGACTGGCTTTGGGTACTTTTCCTTGGGAGGCTTCCTGAGGCTTCCTGGTGTCTATCTATCTATCTATCTATCTATCTATCTATCTATCTATCTATCTATCTATTATCTATCTATCTATCATCTATCTATCTATCTATCTATCTATCTACTACCTATTATCTATCTATCTATTATCTATCTATTATCTATCTATCTATCTATCTATCTATCTATCTATCTATCTACTACCTATTATCTATCTATCTATCTATCTATCTATTATCTATCTATCTATTATCTATCTATCTATCTATCTACTACCTATTATCTATCTATCTATCTATCTATCTATCTATCTATCATCTATCTATCTATCTATCTATCTACTATCTATCTATCTATCCATCATCTATCTATCTATCTATCTACTACCTATTATCTATCTATCTATCTATCTATTATCTATCTATCTATCTATTATCTATCTATCTATCTATCTACTACCTACTATCTATCTATCTATCATCTATCTATCTATCTATCTATCTACTATCTATCTATCTATCTATCTATCTATCTATCCATCATCTATCTATCTATCTATCTATCTATCTATCTATCTATCTATTATCTATCTATCTATCTATCTATCTATTATCTATCTATCTATCTATCATCTATCTATCTATCTATCATCTATCTATCTATCTATCTATCTACTACCTATTATCTATCTATCTATCTATCTATCTATCTATTATCTATCTATCTATCTATCTATCTATCTATCATCTATCTATCTATCTATCTATCTATCTATCTACTACCTATTATCTATCTATCTATCTACTACCTATTATCTATCTATCTATCTATCTATTATCTATCTATCTATCTATCTATCTATCTATTATCTATCTATCTATCTATTATCTATCTATCTATCTATCTACTACCTATTATCTATCTATCTATCTATCTATCTATCTATCTATCTATCTATCTATCTATCTATCTATCTACTACCTATTATCTATCTATCTATCTATCTATCTATCTATCTATCTATCTATTATCTATCTATCTATTATCTATCTATCTATCTATCTATCTATCTATCTATTATCTATCTATCTATTATCTATCTATCTATCTATCTATCTATCTATCTATGTATAAGTAGAGAGAAATTTCCTTGACTTGTAGATTGTCAGAGTTGCTTTCTGGGCTCGGACCCCTCTACACCTCCCTAATATTGTTCGCTGGTGAAGTGCTATTATGTTCATTCTTTCCTGGCACATATGTGAAGATCCATTAAGTAGTGTTATTCACATTTCTGTCAAATTTCCCTATTCAAGGCTGCACTTACTTCACACATTTAAAGGGTTATCCTGTGTATGAATACCTTATTAACCCACGCCTGTTTGTTATATTTTGTTCAATACAAAAATACATTATTTATAAGTAAAGGAACTTTTCTAAACTTTCCAACGAAAAGTCTTTAGTTATTAAAGGGGTAATAATCTGCCTTAAACAAAGTCTTCCTTGTTAATAGGGTTTATTGACAATAGCCTCATCATAAAAGTTTCTTCTACTTGGATTCCTGGTGATCAATTATAATCCATGAATAAATCTTGCAGTGTTTAGTTTCCCGACAGCTCCCCCACAGATTGATAGTAAATATTACAGTTCCCATTTCAATCTTTGAGTTGTCTGCATAATGCAGGATGAGAAAGGTCCTCCAGAGAAATAACCAACTCTCCACCCTGACAGAGATGAGGATCCTGATCAAGGTACCACCCGCTCAAATTTATGGGGCTGGCTGTCTGTTGTTACACTGCTAAAACTACATTTCCTTGCAGCTCCCTGTTTCTCCTCAGTGCTGCAGACCCCTCTCTTCCCTGTGCTCCTGACTAGCAACACCTCTCTGAGTTACCATTAAGTTAATCCACATGTAGAATTTACTTTATCACTCTTATCACTCTCTGCTCCTGGACAGTAACCTTCCTGATAGGCTCTATCTTATATAATCTCCATCAGTACAACTGAATGTGTGTTTTTACATCCCTAACGTCTGTTTCTAGCAGAGCTCAACTCTCCAGCTCTCTTCCACAGCATAGCTTGTAATTGCTAAACAGTGCACAGTTGAACTATGTTTGTTGCCTGCTGCTGACAGATAAGTGATGGGAAACTGCAAATGCCGCTCTGTTGATGCTTATGACAGAGGATTATTTTCTGCCATGTGCATCAACAAAGCAACATTTGCAGCTTCATATCACAGATGTGTCAGGTGACAAATACAGCTCAACTCCACATTGCTTAGGCTGCTTTCACACATCAGTTTTTTGCCATCAGGCACAATCCATCGAATGTTGAAAAAAAGTATCCATTGCAGATTGTGAAAAACTGATGCGACGGATCAATTTTTTCGACGGATCTGACTAACTGATCCAGCTAATTGGATCCTAAAAAAATCGGAGCATGCTAAGTTAAAAAAAAATGGAATCCGTCGCCGGATTCTGTCATTTGACCGATCCGGCGCCATAGGCTTCCATTGTAGCAAACGACGGACGGCGATCGATCCGTCGCTGTCCGTTTTTTTGATGGACACCAAAGACATTACTATGTCCGTTTTCTACAGCCGCCGGAAAACCAATTTTTGATGGATCCGGCGAAAAACAGAAGAAATGTGAGGCCATCCATCGCAATCCATTGCTATTACAAGTCTATGAGAAAAAAAACGATCCGGCGGCAACTTTTGCCGGATCTGTTTTTTTCAAAATTCGCCGGATTGAGCCTGACGGCAAAAAACTGATGTATGAAACCAGCCTTAGCATTTCAGCATTATATAACTTTACCCCCTCCATATAGTATTAAATGGGAAATCACATATCAAATCCCTATTCATTCCCTGCTATTTCCATTGCTTCCTTGTTGCTCCTCTCTTCCTGTCTCAGGAGAAATCATGTTGCACATGCTAGGCAGCACATTTCGCAGTCACAAGAAGAATGGCAAAGCTGTGTCTCAGTAGCAAATCTGTGTTTTGCCTACCTGACATTTGATAAGGAACTGTTGTCCTTTGCATGGTAATCCTGCCTACAGGAAGCCATGGCAGCATTAAAAATGTGTAGAACTGAGCAAGATAATGCAAAGATGAGTATTGCAACACTTGAAAGTACCATACTTTTTCTTACCCCTTTAATCCGTTCACAACATATGACATATACAGTGGGGCAAAAAAGTATTTAGTCAGTCAGCAATAGTGCAAGTTCCACCACTTAAAAAGATGAGAGGCGTCTGTAATTTACATCATAGGTAGACCTCAACTATGGGAGACAAAATGAGAAAAAAAAATCCAGAAAATCACATTGTCTGTTTTTTTAACATTTTATTTGCATATTATGGTGGAAAATAAGTATTTGGTCAGAAACAAAATTTCATCTCAATACTTTGTAATATATCCTTTGTCGGCAATGACAGAGGTCAAACGTTTTCTGTAAGTCTTCACAAGGTTGCCACACACTGTTGTTGGTATGTTGGCCCATTCCTCCATGCAGATCTCCTCTAGAGCAGTGATGTTTTTGGCTTTTCGCTTGGCAACACGGACTTTCAACTCCCTCCAAAGGTTTTATATAGGGTTGAGATCTGGAGACTGGCTAGGCCACTCCAGGACCTTGAAATGCTTCTTACGAAGCCACTCCTTCGTTGCCCTGGCGGTGTGCTTTGGATCATTGTCATGTTGAAAAACCCAGCCACGTTTCATCTTCAATGCCATTGCTGATGGAAGGAGGTTTGCACTCAAAATCTCACGATACATGGCCCCATTCATTCTTTCATGTACCCGGATCAGTCGTCCTGGCCCCTTTGCAGAGAAACAGCCCCAAAGCATGATGTTTCCACCACCATGCTTTACAGTAGGTATGGTGTTTGATGGATGCAACTCAGTATTCTTTTTCCTCCAAACACAACAAGTTGTGTTTCTACCAAACAGTTCCAGTTTGGTTTCATCAGACCATAGGACATTCTCCCAAAACTCCTCTGGATCATCCAAATGCTCTCTAGCAAACTTCAGACGGGCCCGGACATGTACTGGCTTAAGCAGTGGGACACGTCTGGCACTGCAGGATCTGAGTCCATGGTGGCGTAGTGTGTTACTTATGGTAGGCCTTGTTACATTGGTCCCAGCTGTCTGCAGTTCATTCACTAGGTCCCCCCGCGTGGTTCTGGGATTTTTGCTCACCGTTCTTGTGATCATTCTGACCCCACGGGGTGGGATTTTGCGTGGAGCCCCAGATCGAGGGAGATTATCAGTGGTCTTGTATGTCTTCCATTTTCTAATTATTGCTCCCACTGTTGATTTCTTCACTCCAAGCTGGTTGGCTATTGCAGATTCAGTCTTCCCAGCTTGGTGCAGGGCTACAATTTTGTTTCTGGTGTCCTTTGACAGCGCTTTGGTCTTCACCATAGTGGAGTTTGGAGTCAGACTGTTTGAGGGTGTGCACAGGTGTCTTTTTATACTGATAACAAGTTTAAACAGGTGCCATTACTACAGGTAATGAGTGGAGGAAAGAGGAGACTCTTAAAGAAGAAGTTACAGGTCTGTGAGAGCCAGAAATCTTGATTGTTTGTTTCTGACCAAATACTTATTTTCCACCATAATATGCAAATAAAATGTTAAAAAAACAGACAATGTGATTTTCTGGATTTTTTTTTCTCAGTTTGTCTCCCATAGTTGAGGTCTACCTATGATGTAAATTACAGACGCCTCTCATCTTTTTAAGTGGTGGAACTTGCACTATTGCTGACTGACTAAATACTTTTTTGCCCCACTGTATTTATATGTCGTTTTGTTCCCAACTTTGATGCGGCCTCCAGCGCTGAGCCCGCATCTCTCCCAGCACGACAGCCAATTTAATCAGCTGTCATGTAACTTTAACAGCCACCGCTCATCGGTGCCCCTGTCAAGTGATCGGGGGGCATCGATGGGTTGTTATGGCATCTAGGAGTCTGCAGAAGAACCCATGTCTGTCATTGTGAATCTCCTGTGAACGCCGACTCATGGCCGGCGTTCGTAGGAGACCATAATTTCTGCTATTCATGGCAGTGCATTGCTATGTATAACACAAGCGATCAGACGATCGCAGCTTCAAGTCACCTAAAGGGACTATTGAAGACTTTAAAAAGTGAAAAAAAAGTTTTTCCAAATATGAAAACAATCAAATCAAACAAGTTCAAATCATCCATGTTTTGCCCATTGAAAATAAAACAATAAAAAAAAACATATTTTGTATTGTTGCGTTCAGAAATGTCCGAACTATCAAAATATAAAGTAAATTAATCCGATTGGAAAATGGCATAACGAGAAAGGAAATCGAATTAAGTTTTTTTGGTCATCACAACATTGCAATAAAATGCAATAAGAGGCAATTATAATATCATATTTATCCCAAAATGGTATCAATAAAAATGTCAGCTCAGGGTGTAAAAATAAGCCATCACCCAGCCCCAGACCCGAAAAAATAAAAATGCTACAGGTCTGGGAAAATGGCAACAAGCGCCAAAACTTTTTTCATGCAAATTTGGACATTTTTTTCACCTCTAAAATAAAAAATAAACTATACATGTTTGTTATCTGCATACTAGTAATGACCTGGGGAATCCTATTGCTAGGACAGATTTACAATATAATGAACATGGCAGATTAAAAAAAATAAATAAATTAAAAATTGTGGAATTGCATTTTTTTGCAATTTCACGTCACTTGGAATTTCTTTCCCAGTACAATGGTGTCATTCAAAAGTACAATTCGCCCAGCAAAAAGTAAGCCCTCATATGACTATAATGATTGAAAAATAAAAAAGTTATGACTCTTGGAAGAAGGGGAGGAAAAAATGAGAATAAAAAATAGAAAATGGCCATGGCGTAAAGGGGTTAACCATGTAGTAGTGTGTGTCAAGAAACGGGAGAATCTTGATAAATCCCACAACCACATTGAAAACCTACAAACTTGATGAAAATTTTGTCCTTGACCAGGTTCAAACCAAGAACCTGGTTAAGCACCATGCAACTATGCTAAAGTATTTTTTTATCGATCTTCAGATCGATCCCAAAACATGGTGACTGGATGGATGAACACTCTGTAGGAAGATCGATCTTGTGCAAGTCTAGATAGGTCCACCAGGGTCATCTCTGGCATTATTTTGATTGTTTCAAGCCATCAGGTTGCTGGTCTTCCTCTTCACTTTGTTCCTTCAATTCTTCTGACCATGATGTATTCTCCAGTGATTGCTCCCTTCGTATGATGTGTCCAATGTAGGCAAGTCGTAACTTTGTGGCTAATGTTCATACAGACAAATTATTACAAACATACAGAGTATTTATGGTACAAGCCTCAGGTGCAGTGAAAGATTTGGAGTGACCGATCTGCTCCGTGTGTCACCAGTCATTTTCTCACTGTGAGGATGCTCTGAGAAGAATCTTCAGCTTTGTGCGGAATGAGCTACCTATAATGGGTGCTCTTGCTAGAATATTTACCATTGAAGTAACTTGACCAGGCTTCGCACTGGTGAAAATTCTCTTCCATGTTCCATATTTGAACTTGGCTTACAACTTGAGAAGGTTTTGTACAGTTTTCCAAGTTGTATATAACAAAGCAGTGTAATTATCTGTTAATTCTGCGCTTTTGCACACAGAGCAAATAACTGGAACATTTCATCAGTTTGATGTTTTTTTGCCAGGACCTCATTCCTTTATAATTAAATGAAATGTGTTTAGGTTGGAGGATCTACTTTAAACATAAAACTGTGAAGCTATTTATCAGTGTGTGTTTTTGGGAAATGAGAAGGAATGCCGTATGATCTCCTCTCGTAACATGGGCCTATGAAGTAAAATGAGGCATGATACATGGTCCCATTAAACAATTTTATAAAACAGCTGTAGTACAAGGCATCTGACCAAGTCTTTTCCCCATTTGCCTAATGTGTAATTAGTCAAGAATGGTTTACATGTTTGCCACTCATCCGTACTGTGCAATTTTCCACACGACAATCATAACCCCAATGATCCCAATATAAAAATGTTATCATACTAGAAATAGTCCAAAACTTCCAGATCATTATGGTGGCTAATACACATTAGATAACTGTTGACCGAACCCTCCAAGTTCTGCAGATGTCAGAGGAAAGTAAGGTCAGGCATGCTTGATCTCCACATACCCAATCCTTTTGTTCTTACAGGAGATAGGTTGCTACAAAAGTTGTCCAGCAGATGCCTATTGTCCTGTTCACATTAAGAATACATGCATGCTTGGATGAACTGAGCATTCTATCTACTATATAATTGTCTAAGAGTCAATTCCGTCTATCTGTCTGTCACGGAAATCCCACATCGCTGATTGGTCGCGGCCCGCGGCCATGACCAATCAGCGACGGGCACAGTCCAGCCGCTAATTGGCTCCTCCCTCCTCCCCTGCAGTCAATGCCCCCTCCCTACTCCCCCAGTCAGCGCCCACATAGCATTAACCGGATTGCCTTACACCACGGCATAACGCGGTGTAAGGCAGTCTGTTAACGCTGCCATTAACCCTCTGTGTGACCAACTTTTTACTATTGATGCTGCCTATGCCCCAGAATGCATTGCGGCAATGACCGGAGATGACATAGCAGTCTCGCTAGACTGCTACATCATCACGTGTTATTGCCGCTTGGGACCGGAGCGGCGCGTGAGGAGCGAGAAAAACCTGGGCTGGATCCGGGGGCTGTCGGAGAGTGAGTATATAACTATTTTTTATTTTAATTATTTTTTTTTTTAACAGGGATAAGGTGCCCACATTGCTATATACTGCGTGGGCTGTGTTATATACTATGTGGGCAGTGTTATATACTACATCGGCTGTGCAATATAATATGTGGCTGTGTTATATACTGCGTCGACTCTGCAATATACTGCATCGGCTGTGCAATATACTATGAGGCTGTGCTATATACTACATGGGCTGTGCTATATACTACATGGACTGTGCAATATACCATGTGGCTGTGCTATATACTACGTGGCTGTGCAATATACTACGTGGCTGTGCAATATACTTCGTGGTTGTGCAATATACTACTTTGGCTGTGCTATATACTACATGGGCTGTGTTATATACTGCATGGGCTGTGTTATATACTACATTGCGGTGCTATATACTATGTCAGAGTGTGCAATATACTACGTGGGCTGTGTAATAAATTATGCAGCTGTAATATACTGCGTGGGCTGTGCTATATACTGTGTGGGCTTTGTTATATACTGCGTCGGCTGTGCAATATACTACGTGGCTGCGCTATGTACTACATGGGCTGTGCTATATACTACATGGACTGTGCAATATACTACGTGGCTGTGCTATATACTATGTGGGACTACGTGGTTGTGTTATATACTGCATGGGCTGTGTTATATACTGCATCGCTGTGCTATATACTACGTGGGCTGTGCAATATACTATGTGGCTGTGCTATATACTACATGGGCTGTGCTGTATACTACATGGACTGTGCAATATACCATGTGGCTGTGCTATATACTACGTGTCTGTGCAATATACTACGTGGCTGTGCAATATACTTCGTGGTTGTGCAATATACTACTTGGCTGTGCTATATACTACGTGGGCTGTGTTATATACTGCATGGGCTGTGTTATATACTACATTGCTGTGCTATATACTATGTCAGCTGTGCAATATACTATGTGGGCTGTGTAATATATTATGCAGCTGTAATATACTGCGTGGGCTGTGCTATATACTGTGTGGGCTTTGTTATATACTGCGTCGGCTGTGCAATATACTACGTGGCTGCGCTATGTACTACGTGGGCTGTGCTATATACTACATGGACTGTGCAATATACTATGTGGCTGTGCTATATACTATGTGGGACTATGTGGCTGTGTTATATACTGCATGGGCTGTGTTATATACTGCATCGCTGTGCTATATACTACGTGGGCTGTGTAATATACTACGTGGCTGTGTAATATACTACGTGGCTGTGCTATATACTACGTGGCTGTGCAATATACTACGTGGCTGTGCTATAAACTACGTGACTGTGCAATATACTATGTTGGCTGTGCAATGTACTACGTGGGCTGTGCAATATACTACGTGGGCTGTGCAGCATACAACGTGGCTGTCCAATATACTACGTGGCTGTGCAATATACTACGCAGGCTGTGCAATATACTACGTGGGGTGGGCTACATACTACGTCAGGGGTGTCAAAGTGCATTCCTCGAGGGCTGCAAACAGGTCATGTTTTCAGGATTTCCTTGTACTGCACAGGTGATAATTTAATCACCTACACACATAATGATTGCTGCACCTTGTGCAAAGCTAAGGAAATCTTGAAAACACACATGGTCTGAGGCCCTCGAGGAATGCAGTTTGACACCCCTGTACTACGTGGTTGTGCAATATACTACGTGGGCTGTGTTATATACTACGTGGCTGTGTTATACACAACGTGAGCTGTGTTATAAACTATGTGGGCTGTGCTATATACTGCATGGGCTGTGTTATATACTGCATGGGCTGTGTAGTATACTATGTGGGCTGTGTAATATACTACATGGCTGTGTAATATACTGCATGGGCTGTGCAATATACTACGTGGGCTGTGCAATATACTATGTGGCTGTGCAATATACTATGTGGCTGTGCAATATACTGTGTGGCTGTGCAATATACTATGTGGGCTGTGTTATACACTAGGTGGCTGCGTTATAAACTACGTGGGCTGTGTTATATACTGTGTGGGCTTTGTTATATACTACGTGGCTGTGTTATATGCTATGTGGCCTGCTATATACTACGTGGCTGTGCTATATACTAGGTGGCCGGCCACGAACAATCAGCGACAGGCGCACTCTGACCGCGAATTGGGGCAGGATTTGAACCACGCTTCGCTAATTGGTCGCGCCCGGCCAGCTGAATTCTGTGTATTCATTGTATTATTCTAAAATCTTCATAACTAAACTACATATATATTCTAGAATACCCAATGCGTTAGAATCGGGCCACCATCTAGTCTAAGATAAATGGCCATTTTAACCTTCTTCATTTATTAGCCATACTGCTGCCACACACTTCTGGCTTTCGATTATTTTCTACCAGAACAGAGAATCAGCACTTTGGAATCCGTAAAGACTGATCTTTTTGTCCGCATTCATCTTCCTTCCTTCATACAAAGTAGATTGTAACCCATCTTGCAACAAGTGGGTCCTGAGTTTGGGATCATTGCAATATATTTATCACATTTTTATATTTCACTATGTTTGTGTGGGTTTCATCTGTTTGCCTACAGTACACTAAAAGCTTCCATACACATTATATAACAGTCAGCCGAACATTTGGCCAACAGCTATCTCCCCCATAAAAGAAGCGCTCGGCTAAAATCTCAATTAGAAAGATGATATGTTAGTAAAATATGTATGGAGGGATTAAAAACATACTAATAGGCTTATTGGTATTGGCGCCAATGTGGCTCAGTGGTTGGTTCTGTAACTTTACAACGCTGAGGTCATGGTTTCAAATCCCACCAAGGACAACATCTGCCATGAGTTTGTATGTTCTCCCCATGTTCGCATGGGTTTCCTCTGGGTTCTCAGTTTCCTCCCACACTCCAAAGACACTTTTGAATCCCAATGGGGACGATGATGTCTGTAGCACTGGAATATGATAGCGCTATGTAAGAGAGTAAAATAAATTGTCTTACTGTGTCCAAGTGTGTTAGATAGGCAACTTAGACTATTGGTCCCAGTGACTGATAATTGTAATGATTATCTCCGTACAGAGTTATTGAATATGTTACAACTACTTTACCAACAAGAAATGCTTTTTACAGGGAACCTGTCAACTGATTAATGCTGTCTGAACAACGATCAGCAAGAATCGGAGTCCGGCTGGTTTGTTGTAGCCTTGTGTGTTTTACTCTGACATGCTGCACCGTTTCACAGAAAAAATACCTTCAAAAGTTGACTGGAGACCATGTGTTTCGGAGTACTAGTCCCCTGTAGCTTCTGTTCATTACAATCCATTGACTGACAGGTCTTTTTCCATGCACACATGGAAAAAAAAGACCTATGAGTCTAGGAGACCAGTGCAGGTAGAAGCCCTTGGACTCGTCAGTTTAGATACATAGTCTCCAGCCTTCTTTTCAAAGTATGTTCATCTGAAACACCACAACATTTCAGAGTAAAACGTACACAAGCAGCCAGACTCTGGATTCATGCTGCCCGTGAGTCAGACAGCATGAATAAGACGACCGGTTCCCATTAAATAAAATTCATTAGAAACATAAATATAATACAAATGTTATAAAGTTTAACCAACAGCAATGCTGAAGAGAGACAATTCTAGCAGTTGCGATACTTGCAGATTTTAGAGAATATCTATATGATTCACCATACATTTGTATAATGACTAACATTCAGAAATAGGTTCTTGGAACTCCTACCTAAACAAGCGGCTGAATTTTAATTCCCAATTAAGATGAAAATGTGGACAGTTTAACAAAAAATTGAGTGTAAAATGGAAAGTGCAGGTGACAGGCAGTCCAGGTCTTAGTTCACCCACAGCGAGTTTTCCAAACATGTGTCATAGTTCATTTTTCATCCGTAATGAAATTGGCGACTAAAATAATACCCTATCCTTTTGTGTAATTTCATTCAAAAAGAAAAAAAGTAAAATTCTATTTGCTTTAGATTATTATTACTACATAATTGCAGTAAAACCCTGATCAATCAATGATTTTAAAATGTTAATTATAAGTGAGTTGAAAAAAAGTCTAATAAAGGGCGGTTCGTGCAAAGGAGGACACAATAACAAAAATCAAAATGGGGCATCCTGCTGGTTTTGGTTTTCTTGTAATAGTCATTTCAGCTCAAAATGGATTCTATTTTTGCATTGGCAAAATGTAAGGTGAACTCACTGTTTAACACCTGCCCCTATACAGCGATCTGGTCTGCAGGGGCTCTCAGGTTGTGTTTGCAGAGTAGTTGCTGACTGGTGAAGTGAACTGGAAATAATTTCTAAACAAGCCTTGGTCAAAAGTAGAAAATCACTAGTTAATATCAAAATGTTCAATGCCGGAAAAAGTTGGGTCAAATTACAGGAGAGACAAAATGTTAGTGCAAACTATGGGTCGATTCAGCGGGGTAGCTATAGTGGGTGCAAGAATTGCACTCACACCTGGACCCTAAAGTCTAGGGTGGCTCTAAGTGTCCCCACTTTGTCCCACATTGGAAGACCATTGCTATTTAAAGACCTGTGATAGTTGGAAGCTGTGTTGGAGATTTTACATTGGGCTCCATAACCTTCATATTATGCCACTGGGTCAAACAGTCCAAGTTGAAAACCAAAGGTGGTAAATGGTTAGTCCAGAAAGTAGTATTAAAATAGGTCAAAATACAAAATTAAAGTTCACAATAAAAAACTGGAGTGGATTAAAGGATATAGCGAACCTAAATAAGACCCTCGGACCACAGATGTTTTGTATGACCAGCAAACATGACTGATTGGCTTCCCAGAACATGTGCCACCTACCATCTCTACCTGTGCTGTCGAAAATGACGAAGGAGTTTCAACTGGCAGAAAAGAAGCATATCATGGGAGTGAGTGAAGGGAAAGTATGTTACACTCTCTTTTTTAAAAAAGTTCAGCAAAGCAGGAGGTTCAGTGCTCCCGTAAAATGAGAAGTATCATCCAGCGAAGCATCCATAAGGGTTGTTTTACAGTTGATGATGTGCAGTATGAAACGACTGTCAATCAGGAACTTGTTTGCTGATCGGCAGTCATTTTATTGCATGGTTTTACAGCCAGACCAGACTTTTAATCTGCATTGAACGATCTTTAATAGTGCGCATAAGCTGCCATTGTTCTCAACAGAGTGAGTCCTCTCTACATAGGATAATATAGTACACATACACGGCACTCAGTCAATAGGTGAGAAGTTGGTGCTCAAGTAGGGTATCCAACCCACGAATCAATATAAAACAAAAACTTGGCACTCAAATAAGTTATGAAGTAGTAATTTGTTGATTTTTTATTGTACGTCCAGACACAGATTCAACAGATGCTGTTAAGCGTTTTCGGTCCCAATGGACTTTCCTCAGAACAATTCCATTTTATCTGGTGTTGCCGAGTAAAACAAAGTAGGAGGCGAAAAAACACCTTACTGGAGTAATGCTGTGGGGCGGTACAATATGCTGGTGCGAGGGCTCCCAGGCAAACTTGGTTTGCTATGGAAGGCTGTGGCCCAAACTCAGTCAGAAGAGAAGCAGCGAGAGCGGCGGTACTCCACCAGAGAGACAGATGCACTGACCAACATAGGATAAAGCGCTGCTGAGAACAGGGATATTTTGTGCAGCACAAAAGATCATTTCACCCAATGAATGAGTGATTGTAAAGTCACCTGGTAGCTCTAAAATGGCTACTGCGGACAGACTTACCAGCACACCAGATCCCAAGGATAGCCCTAGCCTTCCTTCACCCTATAACCCATGTACAGGGATCTGGACCTAACCAGGGGTCTCTGGTTTGGGGCTATGGAATATGCTGCATTTTACTGGTGCAGGCTGACAGGAAGGGTCAGGTTGCAGGTCATTTGGCGACAGAAGAAGATGCACAGGAACAGGTCCTGGTGGAGATGTGATAGTGTTCTGCTTGTTCATCGGGTGATTTTGTTTAGTCTACAACATTTTCATACATGAGCTTTTCTATGACCGTTCGCTGACGATAATCTTGAAGTATAGATTAATCTTAAGATATGTTACATTACAGGAGGTAATAATTACATGTCTGCTAGGAGTTGGACCTCTGATTGTAGTACTCGACTTATGCGGCAATTCCCCGTATCATTATACGTACAACAGAACTTCTCGCTGAGAACAATTATAACATAGAATGAAATGACATACGGTACATTTATCTTTTAAAGGGCAGCTTCCAGTATTTGGCAGGGAATAAATCTCTTCTTTCAACACGCTGAACCCTCAGACAATGTCAGCTCATATGATGGTATAAATTGTCTGTCAGTGACCGCCATGACATCACCTCGTTTATTAACATTCCTTCATATTAGAAGATCAAAGCGAAGCTCACCTTATTTACACAAAAACACACAAAATGATTTTTGAATGAATACATTTGTCATTGCTCCTCGACATCAATCACGGAAAATGTTTTGCCTCGGCTTGTATGTCCTCCAACTTTATTATAAACTTCCTCAGCTTTTCTTTAACAATTGTTCCTCATGTATAATCCTCTAAATTCTCAGGTCTCTCACTCTGCATTGGTATTAAAGGGACACTGTCACCTGAATTTGGAGGGAACAATCTTCAGCCATGGAGGCGGGGTTTTTGGGTGTTTGATTCACCCTTTCCTTACCCGCTGGCTGCATGCTGGCTGCAATATTGGATTGAAGTTCATTCTCTGTCCTCCATAGTACACGCCTGCACAAGGCAAGATTGCCTTGTGCAGTATGTACTATGGAGGACAGAGAATGGAAAGGAAAGGGTGAATCAAACACCCAAAAGCCCCGCCTCCATGGCTGAAGATTGTTCCCTCCAAATTCAGGTGACAGTGTCCCTTTAAGTGCCATATCTGAAGTGGGGGATCCCACTGTCGCAATCATCTAAACAAGTCCAGCTACAAATTTACGAGACCCATGGCCAGTAGAGTCACAGATGACCTCTAATGGTGCAACCTCTTATGATTCCAGTATGATATGCAACAAATTGGAAGCTTAAGTACCAGGCAACGCTGAACGTATTGGCAAACCACAGATATAAATATTGAATGGGCTACATCCATTAGGATCAACAAAAGTCTTGGTTTAATCTATTCAATATTACAAAGCCATACAGTGAATGTCTACTGTTCACATCCAATTTACAATGAAATAGCAGATCTGACGGGGTGACGTGTTGGATCTTCATAATCTAATATTGAAGAGCTAAGTATGGCTTTTCAACACTGAAAGCCGGTAAAAACCCCTGACTTAGTGGAGTCCATTTTGAATTGGAGAATATACAGTATTGCGTACTTTTTTTATCAACTATCCTCTTGGCTGTAGATATGGTGGTTCGGTGTAGGTCAAACTACTGGTCAACAGAACTTGTCACCTGGCTCTCAAATAGTCACTAGAAGAAGTTGAATGGATCAACAGGGAGCATGACCAACACATTGGAGGCTTGAGTACCAGGAAAAGCCATCTCTACTGTCAAACCATTTATGTAATTAATGAAGTGGATGTATACATTAGGATTGACAAGAGTCTTGGCGTATTCAGTTCAATTGTCATGGTTGTGGACAGGATTCCCTTTCCTGTCCTCTCAGGGTTAATTTTGAAATGGCCTATTTTTGGTGTGGGGAGGGCTATACTTACCCACGTCCTTCTGTGGATCCTTGTCAGTGATACATTCGTTCTTGCCTGTGTGTCTGACCCCTGGTGTGCTTGCATACTGTTTTGTCCATTTGCCTTTTAGTGTTTGACCCGATCCGTTTACTCGTCTGTGCATTTGCATTGTGACTCTGTCCCTGTTATCTATTTCTGGCTCTGACTCCTGGTTTGGTACTCTTTCTTCCCGTCTGCCTGCCCCGTTTGTACTGCATCGCTATCTCCGACTATCTGACCTCCTGACCTCCCTTTACGTCTCACCCTTTTGTACTACGCTGTTCTCCCGGCTTGACTTCGGCACTTTCTGACTACTCTCTGGCATCTCCTGCCACTGCTGCCACTCTGCGTCTGGCTCCACCTCCGGTCACTCCCCCGGTGGTCACATGTTTCAGTTCCTTGATGCCGGCAGATAATCGTGCTGCAGCTCTCCGTACATACCCTCATTCTGCTTTGAACATGTGCGCAGACTCCTGCTGTAAGTCTGCAGCAGGGTTCCTGATATCAATATTACAAAGCTACATTGTGAATTTCTTCTGTTCACATCCAATTTACAGCAGAGAAGGAGATAGGAGGGGGTGCCAAATGTCGGACCTTCACGATCAAATATTAATAACGTAAGGACAAATGTTAAATACTGGAAGCCAGTAAAAACCCCATTAAAGCATCTCATTTAGTGGAGTCCCTGAAGAGTTTACATTATTTTTACTTTTTTAAAAACAAAAAAAAAGTTATTCGGCTTTATGCAAGTTATCCCCTACCCTCTGTACTGTGGACCTGTTGGATAGGTGTAGGTCCCACAGTTGGTCACCAGAACTTGTCCCCTTGCTCTCCCATCAGCTACGATAAGAAGTTGAATGGATCAACAGAGCACGTGAGCAACAATTCAGAAGTTTACACGTGCTGCGCCGATTCTTTGGAATGCACTACCTAGGTTAATACGATTAATCCCCAATCCCCACAGTTTTAAGCGTGCCCTAAAAACTCATTTGTTCAGACTGGCCTACCGCCTCAATGCATTAACCTAACGATCCCTGTGTGGCCTATTTATAATAAAAAAAAAAAAAAAAAAGGTTCCTCGCATCATGTTCTCATACACTTTATGCAGTATTAGCCCTCTGTGTCTGTACTGCTACATACTTAGGCAGGTAACTGGTTCATGCAGCTTTACATGAACACCCGAGCCTTACACTATAGCTGGTCCGAATAACTAAAGCAATTGTTACCATCCACCTCTCGTGTCTCCCCTTTTCCCCATAGTTTGTAAGCTTGCGAGCAGCAGGGCCCTCACTCCTCCTGGTATCTGTTTTGAACTGTATTTCTGTTATGCTGTAATGTCTATTGTCTGTACAAGTCCCCTCTATAATTTGTAAAGCGCTGCGGAATATGTTGGCGCTATATAAATAAAATTATTATTATTATTATTAAGTTTGAGTACCAAGAAAAGCCATCCGTACTGGCAAACCACCTATATAAACAATGAGGGGGTACATCCATTACGATTGACAAGCATTTTGGTTTATTCAATTCAATATTACAAAACTACACAGTGAATGTTTACTGTTTATCTCCAGTTTACAATGGAATAGGCGATCTGAAATGTTGAGAAGTCTTAGACCGTTACGATCTAATATTGAAGGCCCATTAATGGTTCTGATTTAGTGGATTCCCTTTTGAATTGGAGAATAAAGAGTATTGCCTAGTTTTCTTTTCTTTTATTTTTTTAAAAGGGTATTCTGGTCTATTCAAGTTATCACCTATCTACTGGGCTGTGGACTTGGTGGATCAGTGTACGTCTTACTGCTGGTCACAAGAACTTTTCCTCTAGTTCTTCTCTAGACACAAGAAGAAGTTCAATGGATTGGAAGGGTACATGAGTACAGATATGGGGTTATTGCTTCTATTGTCACAGCTATTGATGGCGTAATGTCAAGATATGATATCACTTTATAATTGGAGTTACCCAACCTCTAGCTCCCTTGCCAAACATGACAATGAAGCTAGCATAACAATGCTCCATCTCTGTCCCCTTCACTGATTTTCCATCCACAGTGATACTCTGCGTCAATTCCATTCAACATTACTGTGCTCGATTAATTCTCAGAATTTTTGGTTTTCCTACAGGTCAGACTCCAGTGATTATAAAGTAATAGCATAAGCTTGCGATATGCTGCCATCACATAAAAAGATAAATACTTTTGAAGAGTATTCTAGAATTCGACCTTTTCTTACTTTTGGCTCTGCAAAAACTCTCACTGTTTCTCTTATTCTTTCTCGCCTGGACTATTGTAACTCTCTACTAATCGGTCTCCCTCTTACCAAACTCTCCCCGCTCCAATCTGTCCTGAATGCTGCTGCCAGGATCATATTCCTCACCAACCGTTACACCGATGCCTCTACCTTGTGCCAGTCATTACACTGGTTACCCATCCACTCCAGAATCAAGTACAAACTTTTTACCCTCACACACAAGCACTCCATGGCTCAGCACCACCCTACATCTCCTCTCCCATCTCAATCTACCACCCTACCATTGCCCTCCGTTTAGTTAATGACCTGAGGTTAGCATCCTCAATAATTAGAACCTCCCGCTCCCGTCTCCAAGACTTTTCATGTGCCGCGCCAGTTCTTTGGAATGCACTACCCAGGTGCATACGATTAATCCCCAATCCCCACAGTTTTAATCGTGCCCTAAAAACGCACTTGTTCAGACTGGCCTACCACCTCAATGCATTAACTTAACTATCCCTGTGTTACCCATTCAAAAATTTTACCATAACCAGGTTCCTCGCATCATGTTCTCATACGCTTTATGTATTTAATAGCCCTCTGTATCTGTACTGTTACATACTTAAGCTGATAACTGGTTCAAGCAGCTTTACATGAACACCTGATTCTTACACTTTGGCTGGTCCGAACAACGAAAGCAATTGTTACCATCACCTCTCGTGTCTCCCCTTTTTCCTCATAGATTGTAAGCTTGCGTGCAGGGCCCTCATTCCTCTTGGTATTTGTTTTGATCTATGTGTTTATTGTTATGCTGTAATGTCTATTGTATGTACAAGTCCACTCTAAAATGTAAAGTCCTGCGGAATATGTTGGCGCTATATAAATAAAATTATTATTATTAAGAGAACGTTCATGTCTATGGATAGAGAGAACAATATTGTAGAAATGGTGGAATTTTCTCCAGTGTTTATCAAATCTGTGCGTGAGATAGAAAAGTGGTCACTGGTCCACAAAATGCCAAAAAGATCATGAAGTAAACCATGCAAAATTCATTATTTATACCTTGTTTACCCTTTGGTAATGTTTGCAGATGGAAACATATTTTTAGATAAGATGCCTGTACATCAAGGTGACATCTGTTCCTCCTGGTTTATGAGCCCTCTGCTTCACATGTAAACCCAGTTTTATTACTTTAGGGATTTCAATAAACCAGATGCCATAGTTTGCTGAAATTGTCAAACTGGTTGTGTTGTTTATATACCAAATTCTTAATTATGAGCTGACTACTGTGGTTGACACGATCAGAAGGATGTAGTCCTGAAGGTCTTTGGTCATTCTGAAGCTGAAAAATTGATTGTGTCACTAGAGTTGTTGGAGAATACGACCGGTCACATGGCCCAACATGATGGTGAAGATTTGGGTCCATAAAAACCCTTCAAAAAGTTACTAAACTTTTTTTTTTTTCTAGCCAGGAAAGTTATGAAACCTTGCAGACCACATTATTAGATGATTTGTCTTCATCCCTGTAAAAAAAAAATGCAAGTAAATGGCTATTCCCATTTTCTCATTTGGAGTACAGTTATGGGTCAGCGACTGTGTCTCACTACTCTGGGGATAATCTCCTGCAGGAGACTTTTCTGATAGGCACAACACTCAAGGAGGAGACAGTGGCTGTTAAAGGGTAAACATGCCACCAGGTTTTTGAAGTTGGGGCAGAGATCCTAGTTCCAGAGATGACGCTTACTGGACTGCTTGCTGCAGTTTTGCTAAAATCAGTTTTTTTCTGCTTTAGATCTAGCAGTTCTCTGAATGCTGAGCTCTGTATAACTCCGCCTACACCTCTGATTTGCAGCTTTCTGTGTACATTATGCATAAGCAAAAAGCTGCCAATAAGTGGTGGGTGTGGGATTATACAAAGCGAATGCATATGGAGGGCTACATGGCAGCTGGTTTACTAGTCCTCGATAGATAATTTGCTGCTGATAAAACTATGATTTTAAGAGAAATACATTAAAGGGAACCTGTCACCCCCAAAATTGAAGATGAGCTAAGCCCACCAGCATCAGGGGCTTATCTACAGCATTCTGTAATGCTGTAGATAAGCCCTCAATGTATCCTGAAAGATGAGAAAAAGAGGTTATATTATACTCACCCAGGGGCGGTCCCGCTGCGGTCCGGTCCGATAGGCGACGCGGTCCGGTTCGGGGCCTCCCATCTTCTTACGATGATGTCCTCTTCTTGTCTTCACGCTGTGGCTCCGGTGCAGGCGTACTTTGTCTGCCCTGTTGAGGGCAGAGCAAAGTACTGCAATGCGCAGGCGCTGGGAAAGGTCAGAGAGGCCCAGCACCTGCGCACTGCAGTACTTTGCTCTGTCCTCAACAGGGCAGACAAAGTACGCCTGCGCCGGAGCCACAGTGTGAAGACAAGAAGAGGACGTCATCGTAAGAACATGGGAGGTTCCGGACCGGACCGCGACACCCATCGTATCGGGACCGCCCCTGGGTGAGTATAATCTAACGTCTTTTTCTCATCTTTCAGGATACATCGGGGCTTATCTACAGCATTCCAGAATGCTGTAGATAAGCCCCTGATGCTGGTGGGCTTAGCTCACCTTCGATTTTGGGGGTGACAGGTTCCCTTTAATTGACACATCGCTGGAATCTGGATCTTTGTCTCTACATTAGGCTGCAATCAGATAAGGCGGCCAAATCTTGGTGACAGATTCACTTTAATAGAAAATTTACCAATTCTACATGTCATTCTTCTAATTTTACACCCCTTTAAATTCTATAATATTAGTCATGCAGTGTGGGAGCGAAAAAGAAACACAATCCAAAGTTTTCAACTCGCTTTCGCCTCTTAAAACACCATTAACAATCCTATTCAGTTTTACGGCACTTGAATTCCCAATGTTCACCCCTCCTGGCATTTTTTACTAATGGATTTACCATTAGCTCTGCATTAAAAGTGAAATGTATCATTACCAAGGTTTATATACAGGTTAAGCAAAGACTACGTATCTTATTTTTTTATGTCCTCTAATACTGGTGTTCTACTAACTGGCAGATTGTGGAAATTGGGGATTTCCCAGCCGAGCTGTGGTGCTCTTTAGTGAACCTCCAAGAGGCGTAATAACGGGCTGAGAAATAGCCGAGGCATTCGACAGCAGATTTAGAGGGACCTGTCCCAATACAATGCAGAAATGCGCTTTTGGCAATTTCTTTTACTAAAAGGTCTAAATAGATATATAATTTGGTCCACAAATATAACAAATGCTCCTAACTGGGTAATTTTTGCAATGGCGGTGAAGCTTAAAAAATAGTGCAAAGGCAATATACAGTGAAAACCTATGACCAATTCAGTATATATTTTACCTAACAAAATATGTTCTAGCTAAAGGGGTTGTAGTAGAATAAAACTTGACACTCAACGGATGTGTAGGCAAAATATTTAATGTGGTGCAAACTTAGTACAACAATGCAAACATTTCGGTCAAACCATGACCTTTGTCAGTGTACCTACTGCAATGATGTACCACAAGTGTTCACGGAAAATGTTTGAATGTCAGGAATGTCCTGAGCCACTCTTGACCAGTGGTGGATACCAGTTCAGAGGAGATACCTGCATTCTCCTGACACACCGGTCTACTGCAATTCAATACAGAGTATTTGAATAAATTATTTTCATTTCTTTTAAGCCTCAGGAGGATGTTCCTGGCATTCAAACGTTTTCCCTGAACACTTGTGATACATCACTGCAGTCGGTACACTGACAAAGGTCATGGTTTGACCGAAACGTTTGCATTGTTGTACTAAGTTTGGACTACATTGAATATTTTACCTACACACCCGTTGAGTGCCAAGTTTTTATTCTACTACAACTTAAGGTCTAGGACCCTACTTTGAGCACCAACCTACGGTTGTGCCACATCATTTATCTATACCACTAGCTAAAGGGTTTGACTAGCTAACAAAATTAAATCCCCCATTTGGACACTCTAAATTAATACATTGGGTTTTTCCAATTCAGGATTCTGATCTTTGAGACAGAGTTAGAAATAGTCAGAAAGGGGCTTCTCTGACACTAGATGACCCAGTATGTCCAAGAATCAGATTAGATTAGGATTTACACTGAAGGACAGGTCCAAGGAAGATGCTCCAGACTTTTCTCCAGATAAAATAGTAAACCTTATTCTAACTTATTAAAAGAGTGTGAGATCTTCAAGTATATCCAAATAAATATTTTCCTTTTCCTGCATTTCAGACCATATTTAGTCTTTACTCATAGATAAATTCATTTTGCTAAATCGGGCAGGAATGGCTTTCTCCGTGCCGAGAACCATACAGTAGCCTTCATAGGGGTGAGCTGATTTTCTCTTATATCAGTGTTACCCTAAGGACTGGGAATTATATGAGTAATACCGTTTGTATATAACTGCGATATATGTTGGTGCCCCATAGTCAACGAGAAGTAAAAACAAATGGATAGACAGAGTAAATCATTCAAGAGAATCGTAGCACAACATGGGACATCATCACATTTAGGTTTCAACTTTTAGACAGATACAGGGTGGGAGTTCAAATAACTTCTTGTGCCATAAGAACCATTTACATGAGGAACGACTGACCTACCTGATGTTCTAGCCTAATGTTTGAGGTAGCTATCAGGTGAACAATTTTTCATCCAACAGTTTTTCCTTTGAATGCCTCATACACATGTATGCTCAGGGGAAATTGTGCGTGAGTTGGTGTCAGAAACCTCCAGTGATAACTTGAGCAGGCATTGAACTTGTAAGGCTCACCTTATGGTGTGAACCTGCTAAGTCCCAGGTTCAAGTGGGTACAAAGAACTCGGGTGTCGGGTGCATCTGGCAATGACACAGGGGCAACATGGGTGTGGCAAACACAGAAATCCTGAGAACGGCAGGAAGGTTGAAGAGAGGTCAGCAGGGAATGAACAAGTAACATGGTGTGCACAGGAGAAGGCAAAACACAAACTGAAGTCTAGGATAACAAACCGAAGACAGAGATGTGTGTCCTGATGGGTCTTTAAAAGTCTAGAGAGTTGATGTCACACGCTGGCCAGCCTGAAAGACGAAGTGAGGCAAGCAAAGCCTGAACCTGGGACACAGGTGTGACAGAAATGCAGCATGTCCATCCCTTATTTCCTCTGGCACCATCTGATGGAGGAATAAGAAGACCCTACAAACAATTTAGTTGGTTGGACCCACCAAAATCATCAGGGGATTGGCCAATTTTGCTCTAATGTGTATGAGACCTTTTAACAAATTTGTGCATTAGGACTAGGTAGTCATCATACCTTACAAATATCAGCAATGTCATAAGGGGAGTACTAACTAACATGTTTAATGACTGTAGCAGTATCCAGTACTTCACAATGAAATATGATTAGATGAAATAAAAATTGTCTTAGAATTTCTGTAATATAGAGAATGTACTGAGCTGTAATTTATGATTGCAGTCTGTTTGTTAACACGAGGCAATAACTCGGCCCATTAATGTGCTCTCGTTGTGTAAACTCCTTCTAATAATTTATTTGTATTATCCTTGTAAATGTGGCTTTTCACCAAGTCATCATTAGTCGTAAACTAAATTTCTGTGTTATTGTTTTATGTTATAGTTTCAAACTCTTTATAAAATCTGAAAGTGATTATGTTTGTATTGTAAGTTGTGTCGTATTATAAACCCTGGCGATTATTGTTTCTTATACAAGAACATAGTCTGTAGATAGATTGGTACCTTGGATATTACATTGATTGGTCTTTAAACCTTTTTTTGATCATTGTATACTTCACTCATTCTCTGCCTTTGTACGACTTCAACAGTTCAACAGTGTGGACTTACTGTAGGTATCCAAAAAGTACATTTTTATTCATCATGCTGGGGCAATGAATAAGAGTTGTGTCCAATTACAGATGCTCTTTATCTTTTACAGCCAAGGCGCGTAAGCCATGGAATAGCATGGGTGCTCAGCACCTGGGACCGGGCAAGTCTCCTCTTCATCTTTTACAGTCAAGGCACGTAAGCCATGGCCACAGTATGGGTGCTCAGAACCTGGGACCGGGCAAGTCTCTTCTTCATCTTTTACAGTCAAAGCATGTAAGCCATGGCATAGCATGGTTGCTCAGCACTTCGGACCGGGCAAGTCTCCTCTTCATCTTTTACAGTCAAGGCGCATAAGCCATGGAATAGCTTGGATGCTTGGATGCTCAGCACCTGGGACTGGGCAAGTCTCCTCTTCATCTTTTACAGTCAAGGCATGTAAGCCATGGCCACAGCATGGGTGCTCAGCACCTGGGACTGGGCAAGTCTCCTCTTCATCTTTTACAGTCAAGGCACGTAAGCCATGGCATAGCATGGTTGCTCAGCACTTGGGACCAGGCAAGTCTCCTCTTCAACTTTTACAGCCAAGGCGCGTAAGCCATGGCATAGCATGGGTGCCCAGGACCTGGGACTAGGCAAATCTGCTCTTCATCTTTTACAGTCAAAGCGCGTAAGCCATGGTATAGCATGGATGCTCAGCACCTGGGACCGGGCAAGTCTATTGTACCCTCTAGCCCATAAAGCATTAGCGATCTTGTAGTTCCTTCCACCAGTCCAGTATTAACACCTTTATGGCATTCATTTTTCTCCTAAGCAAAATAAAAAAAATTCCTTTTGCAAACCCATCAAAGAATAAAAAATTTACAGCAATCAGATCGTAAATGGACGGCATCCACGTGTTTTTCGTTTTCTTCAAGGACCTGTTTATTTGAATGGGTGAGTTTATTCCATGACTTAGATTAAAAACGGACACCTCCATTTTTTTTTTGCAGGCATTTTGGTCCACCATGGAGTTGCTGGATAGATGTCATACAAATTCTTTTTACATTTTATATATATCAAATCTTTCTACAGAAATGGGTTTTCAGCTTATTGGCGCAGTAACTTTATTAAAAAGAAATGAGAGAAGGGGCTTTTTGTTTTAAAATAAATCAAAACAACGGTATATTAATATATACCTCACATTCGCATGTGATCAAAGAGAGTATATACCTTCACCAACTGAACTGCCGCCAGTATACTGCTTACACTCATTGCTGAACCTGGAAAAAAGCGGTTGCCAATTAGTCACCTCCGGATCCCGATTTTCACTTACTGTACACATAAAGAGCAATTAGCCTAAAAAGATGAAAACATTTGTCCCTCTCTACCTAGTGCACCATCTAATTAAAAATAGTGCTAGATTTTAATATATTTGGGACAAATTACCGTAATCCTTTTTTTTTTACCTTTTTATGCCGGTAATGTAACCAGCATTACATTACTTGTGTAGTCCACTTGTGTTTTCGTTAGCTGTCACCACATTTTCCTTTGTAAAATATAGGATGTAGAGGGCATTTGTCTGGAAGGTTATATGCTTTTAAGACATGTAATAAAATACTGTAGATTAGGGATTAGAGTATGGAGAATTCTAGAAAATTCGGGAGATGCATTAAATATGTGAGCTGGTAAATCGGTTACTGCCTGAGAGATCTCGGCAGGATTGTGGATAAGACATCCAAATTGGGTGTGTGACCCTCTGCTGTGGAATTGCTGACAGACTTGAATGTGTGGCAGTGTAAATGAGCAGTCTCTGGAATCAGAAGTAGGTTTCCAGACTTCACTCAATGTAAGGTGAGAGTTTCGCAAATTTCCTTGGCACTCGAGACGTTGGGGCTTTTTTTTTTCTTCCTTCTAGTTTTCATCATTTGCAACCTTCAAATCTTTAAACTCGGGGAATGCTGAACAGATGCAACTGCTTGAAATATATATTTATATCAGTTTGCATTGTTTAACTATTTTTTTCAAAAGCATCCATCATACAAAATGAGATGTACATCCCAGTCCAACAAAGGATAGTTAATAGTTCGAGAACATGTTGTGTTACGACTAAAGATGCCGATAAATAGTGGAAACCTTAGCACCGACAGAAATACAAGTGTTTCGTCTTGATTAGTCTTGATTGTTTAGTCTTGATTGTAAAATTAACAAATGTTATTTAAGCGGGCACCAAAGGCAAAGAACAGATATCGCTCAACATTTCAACCAACAGGTGGGTATTCATTGCTTCATGGAAGCGTATGTAAAGGTGCCCATACAGCTTAAATAGGTGTCAGCCAAACAGTTGTCATTTTATAGATGTCTCTCCATTACTAACCTATGGCCGTGATTTCACCTGACAATACAAAGGTGACTATCACTCCACTTGATTCCACTGCAGAGCAAGTGGGAAGAGTGGAAACCAAGTGCCAGACTTGTCACATCTTATGGATGTTTCTTTTCAGGGCCAACTGAGAGCTGATGTTTTTAGTCTGGGAGGAGGCAAATATCCATGGCCCCTTCCTAGGCTATTACTATCTGCCTGCAGCTGTCTGCCTAGCCTTTGCTGGTTATTATTTATAGGGGACCCTATCTCATTTTTTTAAGAGTCCCCCAGTTTAACAACCAGGAAAGGCTAAGTATACAGCTGTGAGCTGATATTAATAACCTGGGAATCTACATGGACATTATTCCCTTCCCATGCTATAAACATTTTCCCCCAGCTGTCCGCTTTCCCTCTGGTGGTTAACAAAATGTCCTGGGATCCCATGCCTTACTAATAAAATGTAGAGTATGGAATCATAGATTAACATTGGTCAGAGTGCAATTCAATTTTTTTCTATTGGATTGCACTCATTCATTTTCATCCCAGATGAGCATAAGACCTAAAACTCATTCCTATCCTGCTAGTCTGTTACTACCGTTTGGAACTTGTCCTAATAAACATTTTTGCTTTTGCCCTTGGTGTGGTAGATCATCAATCATTTGCTTTTTTTTCTCTGTGCTCCTGGTATTCTTGAACAAACGTGAAACATGATTATCATCAGAACTTATTGGTGAGACTTTTTTTTTCCATTTCACCTATGTCCTACAGATAGAGAATCAGAAAAATGTGTTCTAATAATTACGACTTTACTGCTTGACTGGTGCAATTTTTTAAAATTTTCTAGATGAACATCAACATTGAATTTTATTACACTTGAATGCCATTGCGAAAATGGTAGAGCATGAAGAAGAACCTATAATTATAGACCATCATAAAAATCCAAGCTATTTCGAACATGAAAAGGCAAAGAAATATGCTTAGCAAAAGCAGCCTTTTTATGGTATTTCCTTTTCGACCATTGTTGTAGAAGTCTATCATTATATTGCTTGCCTCCCTACCACTGACCTATTTATTCCCACCACTGACCTACTTATTCTCTTCTTCTGTAATTTAAACAAAAATACTTAACTCGAAGCCAAGAATCCAACTACACTGAATCCAATTAATAGAGCTTTTTCTGGCCTAGATGGACTTTGGCCAAGCCATGATCAAGAGCTGAGATACTCACATTGGTATAATGAAATAATTCTTTAACTCTCATTTTCTGATGTCTTGCGTGCTTATTAAGAAAAAGAAATTAGACCTGTGATTTACAAGACATTTATATATTTTCTTTCATAGATACCTGCCAGTGTCCGGAATTTTATTCCTTCCAGGGGTCAGAAATTCTAGTCTTATAAACATTCATCATCAAGTGTGTCTTGTACAAAGTTCAATTGTGGAGCGCCAATTTATTTAGTAAGGTTTAATATACATTTATGAGATGATCGCTCAAAATAATCAGTTGATGGAATGCCACCCGACAAACACTTCTTCCTTCCATTACTCATTGATGAACTTGACATTAACTTTGCCCTCTTGTAGACGAGTCTAAATTAGATTATGCTATTCCAAAACATTACAAATTAATACAAGAAAAAAACAGCTACATATATTTGGAGCAGAGATTGAGTCGAAAGAAGTTGGGTCTAGAAGGGAAAAAAATAAGAACACATTTTGGCAGCTCTGTTAAAGTTCAGATGGACTTACTGATGAAAAATGACCAAGGAAGAACCGTGCCAGCTGGCACGCCTTCCTATTTGTACAACAATCAGAGATGATGGACCAATTCTTTATAGCGCTTGTATATTTTGACATAAAAATGCAACTAATCGCCTTAAAACTATCATAGGAATCTATTTATTCACATAAATTATGACTTTATCATGGCCATGGTTGGATTACATAAGCAGCTTGTTTTTTTTACTAGTCTTATACTACATTTATATTAGATATCAGCTATATATTAGATTCATATTATGGGTTTTGTACTAGATTTGTTGCTTTTATAATTTATTTTTGTTAAATATTATCTTTATATCATAGTACATTTGTACTCTCTTATATATTTATATTATCATTTTACTATAACTACAATTCCAAAAAAAGTTGGGACGTTGTAAAAAATATAAAAAAACAACTAGAATGCAATGATTTGGGAAAACTATTTTAGCCATATTTTATTCACAACAGAACATAGGAAATAGATCAGAAGTTGAATGTTGAACATTTTTTTAATTTCATTTGAAAAAAATTAACTGATTTAGAAACTCATTTAGAAATTGACGGAAGCAACACGTCTCGAAAAAGTTTGGTAAGCGTTAACAACAGGCTTCAAAAGTAAGTGGTACTAATTAAAAAGAGCTGGAGGATCCATTTTCATTTAAGTACTTGAGTGTGGATAAAAAGAGCATGTTAGAGAGGCAAAGTCTCTCAGAAGCAAAGATGGTCAGAGGTTCACCAATTTGTGAAGAAGCAAATCTAAAAATTGTGGAACTATTTCAGAAAAATATTGAAAATACTTTGAATATCTTACCATCTACAGTACATAGTCTCAAATAATTTAGAGATTCTGGAGAAATCCATTTGCAGAACTAACGAGGCAGTAGTGACTACTTCTGCATTATGTCAGATTTAAACTACAAGTATGCACATTTTACACTAGATTTACACTGTATGATCTTTATACAAAATTTATTTTGTATTTGAATTATAGTAGATTTTTATATATGAGTTATACTGTGGAAAGTAACAACTTTATATTGGCATAAGCTTTATACATTTGTATTATTTCAACGTTTCACTAAACTTGTTCTTCGAATCCGCAATAGAGTAGACTGATAATATAGTAGTACTGTAGAAGCCTAATACTATATGAGCATGATAAAAAAAAATCACCTGTAGTTATAATAAAAATCTAATCAGCATTATCTAAGATTTATCAGCAAAACCTGATCTCTTGGCAGGAAAGAAGCTGCTGCAAAATCACAGGTTTTGCTGTTTTTGTGGTGCTTTTTTGCGGTAGGTTTTGTGCGCTTTTTCCTGCGGGTTTTCTCATGCTATATCTCATTCTATTGTAATGTTGCGGTAGCACCATACACAGTGAAGAGGCAGTGACCCACAAAGTTCAATCACAAAAGTCTCTTTAATGTGTTTCTTCACACATAAAGGAGCATAGCATTTTTAGTACATGACATCAAAGTTCATTACATACAGTTCATCTCATCTCAATGCCTGTTTCATAGCACTACACATCAGACTTCCCTTGTCCAGGTTCCCTGGGTGACCACACGCCATATTAAAGTCTCCAAACACACAGCTTTACATGTTGCATACACTACACACACCAGTCCTCCTCTGACTAGTTCCGTTGGTGTCCTGCACCACTGTATCACAGTCTCTTTACGCACACAGCCATACACAGCCCAGAATATCCTCCTGATAGTAGCCTGGCACCATATCCACCTGTTTGCAATCGTTACACATGCCAGTCCTCTTTCGGGCACAGGAAATCCACCTCCGTGCAAAGGACTGTCCACATCCGACTCAGGCACAGGACATCCACCTCTGGGCACAGGACTGTTCACATCCGAGACCAGTGCCATGGATGACTTGCATTTCTGCATATGCTGCGGGTGACAGGCTATTCAGCTACCCTGGGTGCTGGCTCCGCTGGCCTGTGCCTCCATGGACTCAGCCAGTGCTCTGCAGAACTCTGCTCTGCACACACCAGACTGGCACTCATGTGCACCACACCTGACACACCCATACCCCTTACTTAGATGTTCCTGTGGTGTTCCTGATGGAGTCTTGAACTCTAAAACGCGTAGAATAATAAAGCCACATGTACTAATAATGCTGGAATTCTAGTGATTCAGCAGCGCAGAAATTTACCACAATTTTCCCAATCTGTATCTTCACACATAAAGGTGTGTAGCATTTGTAGTACACGACATCAAAGTTCATTACATACAGTTCATCTCATCTCCGTGCCTGTTTCATAGCACTACATATCATATGACTTTAGATTGCAGTCCCTAAACAAGCCAGACCTCCCTTGTCCAGTTTCCCTGGGCGACCGCATGCCGTATTAAAATCTCCAAACACACAGCTTTACGTGTTGCAGACACTACACATGCCAGTTCTCCTCTGACTAGTTCTTGTGGGTGTCTTGCATCGCTGTACCAGTCTCTTTACTAACACAGCCGTACACAGCCCAAGATATCTTCCGGATAGCAGCCGAGCACCATATCCACCTGTTTGCAATCGTTACACATGCTTTTGGGCACAGAACTGTCCACATCTGACTGGGGCACAGGACATCCACCTTCGGGCACAGGACTGTCCACATCCGAGACCAGTACCATGGACGACTTGCATTACTGCATACGCTGTGGGTGCCAGGCTATTCAGCTGCCCTGTGTGCTGGCTCCACTGGCCTGTGCCTCCATGCACTCAGCCAGCGCTCTGCAGGCCTCTGCTCTGCACCCCAGCACACACCAGACTGACACTGACGTGCACCACACGTGACACACCCATACTTCTTACTGCAGGGCTTTTAACAAACAAACCTGTGGCTTCCACCCACAGGGAAAACCCGGACCAGAAATCCATGACTCTTATGCACACCTATGGACTCCATCCGTCTTCATGCACAATGTGGGGAGAACACACAGTGACCCCTACCTGTGACACAAGTCACTACCTCTCATTGCAATCACAGCTACACCTGCGACTGCCATGCACACCTATGTCCTTCATATGCCTCTGTGCGCATTCTGGTGAGCAAAAACAGCACCCCCTAGCTGTGACAGGAGTCGCTGCCTCACACTTTTTAATCAGGTATTGGTACAAAAAGGGCTGTAAAGCCTAATATTGGCATTTTTTGGGTGCAGATTTTCAGCATTTTTTCATCACCCATTACTTTAAATGGATGAAAAACGGTGAAAAGTGACATTCTCCATTGTGCAAAAAAACATGCAACACACAAAATACTGATGGCAAAAAAAAACCAATGTGTGAGCATGAGATTTCTGAAACCTTAAAGACTTTGCTGGTAATGGAAAATGCAGCTGAAAATTTGCATTTAAAACCCTGACAAAACACCTAATTTGAACTTAGTCTTATACTGTTTTAGAGTCAAACTAAATGTATCCTTTATTCTTGGTTTATACTAGAATTGTACTGTCACCATTACGTTAGATTTATTCTGGTAAAATTAAAAAAAAAAAAAAAACCTGCCTATTAAAGAACTTTTTCTTTTCTTTTTTTTACTTTTCGGACTTGTTTGATTTGTGCTCCCGGTATATGCTGTAATAACATAATATTTCTATTCCCTTAAAGTAAATAATGAAGGTTCGTGATCAATGACTACAAGCAGAGATTTTGAAAAATAAGAGCAAAAGTTTTTTTTTTTTTTTTAAACTTTTATTTAATGGAATGCAATATCTTTTTATGGTGCGTTGGTGCTATGCATTCATTGTACAGCGGCACAAAAGCCGCCTGGTGAGATGTCACGTTTGTCACCTTTATTTACTATAGCAGTTGTAACAAATGTGGATGTGTTGTGTGTGCCCCGTCCTGACAAATGGCAGATTTTGTTGTGACTTTTGCATTTTCCTTGTATGCATTAGCAGTGAGTCAGCAAATCTTTCTCAAACATCGAGCAAATCCCTGTGTTTAGAGTGGCTTTACCCCATAATATGGTGACTATTGTGCAGCAATAGTATATGAGCTAAGTGAGCAAAACAACCCAATGCCTCACTGATTTATAAGGGGTACATTTTGAGAAAAATGAACACAACATGGAACAAAGGCTGGTTTCACATTTGCATTTAAAAACGCAGCGTTTTAAACGCAAACGCATTTGGTGAAAAAACGCGTTTAAACACTGTGTTTTTTAGGCGCATGCGTTTTTGCATGTTTTACCGGCATAAAAGTACTGCAGTGCGCAGGCACTGGAAAGGTCAGAGAGGCCCAGCGCATGCACACTGCAGTACTTTGCTCTGCCCTCAACAGGGCAGACAAAGTACACCTGTGCCGGAGCTGCGGTGTGAAGACCAGAAGAGGACGTCATGGAATGAAGATGGGAGGCGCTGGAGCGGACCTGAGACGCCCATTTGACCAGATCGCAGCGGGACCGCCCCTGGGTGAGTATAATCTAACCTCTTTTTCTCCTCTTTCAGGTTACATCGGGGGCTTATCTACAGCATTACAGAATGCTGTAGATAAGCCCCTGATGATGGTGGGCTTAGCTCACCATCGATTTTGGGGGTGACGGGTTCCCTTTAAGTACCGAGTACCCCACGGCCCTGGTGGGCGTTCCATATGATTAACTACTTATACAAAACAGGTGATGATAATGATCATGATTTTAATATATACTGGTTGAAACACAGTTATTAACTGGAACAGAAGCAACTGTGTTGGAGGCTTCAAACTGGGTGAGTAACATCCAAACTTTGCCACAAAGGTAATGTTGTAGAAGATTTCATTTCTTAAGTCATTTGACATGGCAAAACTGAGCAGAGCAAGAGAACCCAAAGTGAAGTCTAGGTGGTCCCGGGAAAGTCCAGAATGATGGAGACAAGACAGTGTCATAAAGCAGTACGCCCTCCAAGTTAACTCCCATATAAAGATGTTCTTGCTCATCTGCTTCAGTACGTTGGACCCTTTGTTTTTGGATGTACTCCGTGTGCTCATCCTTTTGGATATTGGACATATTCACTGAGTGCTTATATTTTCCTGGAAAGCTGCATAGCTGATTATGGGATTTATCTGCTCTAATAAATCTTACCGTATAAAAAAAAAATATGGCTGATTGTTATAGGTTTTATTTATTTTTATTTTTTTTAAAGGCTGGAAATGATAATGAAACGGAATCCAAATTAATGACGGCCATTTGCCAATACTCCTCTGCTAATTAAAAGTGTACCGCTAAGTATATCGACATGATTCATTGTGCATGCTATATTTCATATCATTTATTATTACCACATATAAACTTAAAAGTGTCCGTCATTCACATAATTGAAAACAGATCTCACTATTTCTGCAGCTGCAAAATTACCTCCATAAAAGTCATAAAAACACAATCTTATGGCACAAATAGCAACCTGTTTTCTTCCCTCTCCTCATTCCGTGAGGTCCCCATTTTCTTTTCTTCCAATCTTACCCAGTGGGAATCGGATCGGCCAACTGTTGCTTAGTCTAAGTCTTAGACTTAAGGCTCGCCCACACGAGCGTATAACATGGCCTAGTGCTATACCATGTTTTACCTGATAGCTCTCGGACAAGTGTTATTCTTTGGGTCATCTCGGTTCTGCAGTTTTTTTTCTCATGTCAATTTGGAATTTTGGGAGACTCAAATTACATGCTCTCATACAAGTCTACGGGTGCGTGTAAACATCGGATGTCACCCGAGTGCAGTGCGATTACCACGGACACAGGCAATGGAGAAGATGGAGAAATTACTTTCTCCGTCTTCTCCACACCTTTGCTCCAATTCTCTCATGAGAAAGAATATGAGCGCAGTACGTTGAAACTTGGATCAATCTTTGACAGAGTTTGATCAAAGAGTATTTGTATAATCGGCCCAGTTCTCTCGTATGAGAGAATCGACGGCGGTGTGAGCGAGTCCTTAGATGAAGACTTAGACTTAGTCTTAGACTTATGCTTAGTCTGAACTTTAACTTCTTTTTTTTTTTTTAATAAGCTGCTTTTAATTTCTCAGCTGGACAGTTTTCCCCAACAGCAATGTCCTGTACTCCTGTTACATTGCTAAATCTGAGAATGTTGAGCACTTGTTCCTTGGGATTTGGCAGTACAAGATTACATCATTATATTGGCTTGTTATTGTAACACTTGATCTGAGTTTTCTTTCTGGTTAGCGGTAGTAAAAGTATGAGGACGTATGATTGACATTGGTGGTGCATAAAGACAAACCGATCTCAGCTTGAAGACTGGATGAGTTTACCGGTGTTTGTTTATTGGCCTCTTTATACTGGCAAACAAAAGCTTCTGGAAACAGAATGATCGTTCAGCACATCTTCTGATTACTCGAAGAGATACGCTGCCAATAAAAATGATGCCGACATAAATGATCCAATCACCCAACGCAAAGAGTGTTGCGCTCATTCGCTGGGTGATTGCTGGCATTTAAACTGAGCAGATAATCAGGAATAATTGTTGTTGGCTTGTCTAAATGTACCTTAACTAGTGTTGAGCATTCCGATACCGCAAGTATCGGGTATCGGCCGATACTTGCGGTATCGGAATTCCGATACCGAGATCCGATACTTTTGTGGTATCGGGTATCGGATCCATAGGGATGTGTAAAATAAAGAATTAAAATAAAAAATATTGATATATTCACCTCTCCGGCAGCCCCTGGACATCACGCTGGTAACCGGCAGGCTTCTTTGTTTAAAATGAGCGCGTTTAGGACCTGCGAATGACGTCGCGGCTTCTGATTGGTCACGTGCCGCTCATGTGACCGCCACGCGATCAATCAGAAGCCGCAACGTCATTCGCAGGTCCTAAACGCGCTCATTTTAAACAAAGAAGCCTGCCGGTTACCAGCGTGATGTCCAGGGGCCGCCGGAGAGGTGAATATATCAATATTTTTTATTTTAATTCTTTATTTTACACATTAATATGGATCCCAGGGCCTGAAGGAGAGTTTCCTCTCCTTCAGACCCTGGGAACCATCAGGATACCTTCCGATACTTGGTGTCCCATTGACTTGTATTGGTATCGGATATCGGTATCGGCGATATCCGATATTTTTCGGGTATCGGCCGATACTATCCGATACCGATACTTTCAAGTATCGGACGGTATCGCTCAACACTAACCTTAACTCATGAAATAAAGGGTCGACTAAATATGTGGATGTTGCTCTTCACTGTCACTTCCATTGTTCTTACCAAAATTCAGCAACATTTCCACCATAGATAATGACATTGACCTGCGTAGCTAAGTGTCGGAGATGGCATGATAGGATCTTTAGTGGGATCCGAATGCTTGTTAGTCTCGCTGTGAAATTACAAGTCATAAATGTTCATCTGAAAAGATTAAACGTCCATTTATATTATGCAATCTGTGGCCTTAAACAACCTTTGATGGTTAAATATTTACCGATCAATGGTCATTTAATAACCTATTTAGGCATGAAGACTGCATGATAGAATGCGCACGGAACGATTAGAAATAGATAATTCAGAGTGCATAGGATGCCCTTGTTCTCAGCAGCACAGGCCCTGTTTACACAGAACGATTTACTGCCGACAACGATGATCTTTTGGGCCAAGCAAAAGGTACCGTAATTTCACCAGAACAATGTGCATTTTTTCATTCGTCGGTTGATCGGCAGCCTGTATACGCTGATGGCATACACTGATGCCTGTATGCACTGTGCGTTTATTGGGAATGGACCATGTTCCCGATAAAGATGCAGTGTAAATGCGCCTTTTAAAATAAAAGATTCATCATGTGAATTCTAGGGAAATTCTATATTATTGGCAAGATACCTGTTCCAAGACAAGACTCTTTCGATAGGGGATCTACACCTGATCTACTGAAATTCTACAGTATGGTTTAACGAGAGGTTAGGAATGTAAATACTTATGGTTGTTGGCGGATGCATAAATTGAAGCTTTTGGACTCCAATGCGAAATCTACAACGGCGGCAACAACCGTCATGGTGTTTAATTAGTACTGGTCTTTTCATGTGGGCCAAGGGGACCTTTTGGGCACCAATGCCAAGGTGAAAATGCAATGCCCGCACCCACTACAGCTATGCCTCTGAGTTTCACAGACAACCTTGTACTACTTTTGTACTTTTGGGCTCCAAATTGGTGGTGTGTTTCAGGTGATATCTGCTTTTATTAATGCATAATTTTGATCTGTGGTGTGACCAAAATCTGCTTCCAGATGTTGTTTCTTCCCCATACCTCTGACCTCGAGTGCAAGTCCTTAATGACTTTCGTCTTCCACCCTTCTCTCTCATCAGACAATAACCACACCTCCATCATCACCATCCGAGTAGTTTATTGTGATGCTATCAGAAGGACTTTTTAAATGGTTCTACTGAATACCCTTACATCATTATGTGGATGACCTGTGAACTGTCTTGTAATTGACAGCTGACCTACAGCTGCTCAATATCACGTAAGGTTGACATTTCCCTCCAGAAATAGAAACATGTTAGAAGAATCTCACTTATCCCGATTCCCTAGGACTTGGTTCTTGCCCTCTAGTACCGGTTATTAACATGTCGCCAAAAAGTGAAAGTAGTTTTTATTACTTCTGTGATATATATATATATATATATATATATATATATATATATATATATATATATATATACACAAACGTTTGATTTAATTTTTTTTCAAATGTACCGTATATATACATATATATTTTGCTTTAGCAGCAAAAATGTATGTAATATAAATTGATTTTGGCGATGGTTTTGATTTGAACATATTATGGTAGTTAGTATATACGGTGATTCTCTGTTCACACTATGAGCTGTTTCCAAATGGATGAACCAGCCCAAATTGATATTAATTGGATTCGTTGAGGATATTTTTTTTTAGATTTCTTGTATTTATAATTGCCGACCAATTCCAAAAATACAAAAAGGAAGACAAATGTAAATTCCCTTTTTTGTTTATATAACAGATCTATGTTGGTTAATAAAATGGCGCACTTGGTGCATGATGTTTTATGGAAGACACTTTACTGGAGCTAAAAATGCCATAACCAGTAAAACAGTGGGTATACAGAGCTTCATATTGTCTTATTACATTCAGGTAAAATCTTAACCAGGAAGTAGACTGAAAAAAGGAAACGAAAGCCTGAATTAAACAAGGTGTGGGAAACACAATATATTTAAAAAAAAACAAAAACACTTTCTTCAAAACCACCGTTTGAAATGCTTCAAAGGTGACTGCCATTTAACCAAACTTTAAAAAAAAAAAAAAGAACAAGTGAATATAAGGTTCCAATATATCTTATCAAAAGATTCTGCTTCTTTCTCCACTTAGGACAAGGTGAAGTGGCTCATATCGCCTCATGAACTTGTAAGGAGGAGAACCGGGCCGTGGGTACCTGCCCTTTGCCGGGTCCGGAACTGTCGGGGCTGTCTCCTCTGTTGTCTGGGGGAAGGAGTAAGAGACCGAACAGACCTTTGCACTCGGAAACAGGTTGTGTGGCTAAGCAGCAACAGCCACAGTGCATGTGGCAGCGCGCAGCACAGAGAGAGAACGGTTCTGTCCCTTGAGCACCGGCCCACATCCGTGTACTCCCGTCGTGACCAGCGGGGATTGCAGAGAGAGAAGTGCAGTGCGCCCGGTAACTGGCAGAGAGCGAGGTGCCGTGCGCTTCATGACCGCGAGTACAGCGCACAAGTCGCAAAGAGAGAACCAGTTACTAGACAGATGTTTGCAGCCCACCTTACCAGCATATACTTTCCCACCTAACGGGCGACCGTGATCGTGCTGCGGCCTTGTTTGCTCCGGCCCCATATGTTCATGGACTAGGGGCTCAGCCGAAGGTGCCGGAGACCGACCGCTGCCACCAGAAGATGGACCGCCGTTACCAGCCGAATCTCCTTGGACAAACACCGTGCCACCTGTTGCCGGCGCTACCAACCCCCTAGTGGTACCTACATTATGAAGAACTCCGGACAAGATAAGTGCACAACAGAGCTACTGTCACTTTGTTTATTAACCCTGCATATCCTTTGCAATTGGACTGCCATGCCCCCGTTTAACCCTTCATCTCCCTGCGAGGAGATAACCCCCTGTTAAATTAAAACTGTTAAATTTGTTAAACCCTTGCTCTGCCTTCTGTCTGTCATTGCATCCCGGAAACCTGCTTTCAAACTCACCATCTACTCTGAAAAAACAGCTCGAATAAAGGACTTGGTAAATGCAAGACAGACTGCCAGAACAGTGAGGTGTCAGGTTGCAAAATCTATTAAACATTATGGAAAAGGGAAGAGTGGAGGAGTAAGAAACAAAAAGAGAAAATAAGCACAAGACAGGCAGATAATGCTAAAGTTAGTCTGCAATGTAATTTATACCTGATCTGGATTCACAGCCACATAGCACAGTAGTACTTTACAATCTTCTCCATGCAGTGGAATATGTGATGGACAGAACAAGAATGAGGGATCCCTCTGCTTCTGTTTAGTGTGAATGGGAGACATCAAATCAGTGGGTTTCCACCCATTAGTTCAGAAAGAACAGGTAATAAGGTCAAGTTCGCACATTCAGTATTTGGTCAGTATGTTACATCAGTATTTCTCAATCAAAAATAGGAGTGGAACAATCAGAGCAAAAGTATAATAGAAACATGTGCACCACTTCTAAATTTTTCACCCATTTGATTTTTTGCTTACAAATACTGTTGTAAATTGCAGACTGTGAAGGATAACACCGGAGAGATCATGCAGAATCCCACCGCTGACACAACTTGAGATGAAGTCGCACCTTGCCACCCCGCCTAATATCCCCACTTTCACCAATGTAACGTTCTGCACCCCCCTGGGTACACGTACCTTGGTATAGTTTTACACAGTCGCCCCCTGTCTACACGGGCCCAGGTAGGTAGGAAAGTGAGAGGATGTGGCCCACACAATCACTGACATGGCACCATACTCGCTCACAACCCTGACAGGCTGAGAGGTCCCTTTCACTATAACAAGTGAAACAGAGTGCTCCCAGCCCAGTAGGACTGCCACCAGTTACTCTTTAGATATAAGCCGGTTCATTAACGAGATTATATCGGGCCATAAACCAGCCCCTGAGGAAGTTTACATGCAAAACGTGCGTCGAGGTGATGGGTGGACGTACACCTGGCTTCCATTCTCATATTGGTAAGCACTTTGCACTTTAGTGCTTTGCAGGACCGTACACATAGACATTCAACTTACTACACAGCCAGCATCTCTGATTCACACTGGGACTAGATAGTGCGAACACTATGTTTGTACTAGGATGCCACTTAGTGGCCTAATTGCACTTCTGTTCATATATGTGAACCTTTTCTTTTTGCATAGGATTCTTTGTCATAGTTACTATGATTATAATTAACAAATAAACAGTAAAGAAACATATCTTATAATATAACTCAGCACCTTCTCTGTGCGACAACTTGTTCCATTTATTGGCGTTTAGGAATGATGCTTGCACCGGCAACCCTTATTTGAGCTTGTTCACATGCTGCATTTTTGCCACATTTTTTCCCATTTCTTTTTGCTGTAGCTTAAAATGCAGCATTTTACATTCCCAGCAAAGTAAATGATTGTTTTTTAAACCTCATACACAGGCTTTTTTTTTGCAGATTTGACCGTCAAAGCATTTTTTAAAAATCTGTAGCGTGCTACAACTTTCAGCATTTGTTGTAGCATTTTCAAATGCAAAAACGCCACCAAAGCTTCTGTATTTTTGCAATGTTTTTCCTACCAACACTCTAGTTTTGGCTGCTGAAAAATCTGCTGCAAATGCACAATATGTGCACAAAGTCTTCGTGCGCTTGCCCAACGCATAGTCCGCTACAAACTGTAAACACTCTGCCACAATGTGAGCGCTCAATACCTGCGCTCCCGGTCGGATCAAGTTTACATTGTGTAAAATGGAAAAAAGCTGTTTGCAAAATTACGCCGCTCTTGAACTTGCAGTTTCCTTTTTAGCATCCCCATTTATTTATTTAGATTGGGCCGGGTTTCAAGAGATTGAAATTGGAAACAGAGAAAGTGACTGCGAATACCATTTATCTGTGTGTAAGCGCACATTCTGCGCACATTCAATTTACAAAAAAAAAAAATGTAACTCGCTATGAGAGAGCGATATTTTTCACATTGTTAAAACATTTTAAGAGGTCACTAGGGGGTCACGTCACCATTAGGGAGTATTTGTTTGGCAGGCTGTGTTCCATGGCTAACAATGCCTCCCAAGATTCCCTATTCTAAGGGATCGACATTGCGAGCTGCAAATACTTAAGACTTAAGTGGAATTCAGAGACAGGACTCTGAGAAGGGTCAGAGTCAGACTCGTACCTTAGAGGAAGACGATTACACTTTATCGGGTGATATCACTTTATGATGTAGGAATTTTCAATGATTACAGATTTGTGCACGTGTCTATACAGTATATATACACAGCACTGAGCAAAGAAGTCAAAAAAAGCTAAAGATGCAGCACTGTGCAAAAGTTTTCGACAGGAGTGGAAACATTTTTGCAAAGTAAGATGCTTTAAAAAATGCAAGTGTTAATAAGTTATATGTATCAATTAACAAAATTCAAAGTGAACTCGAAATGCGACTGTACCTAGAAGAATTTACAAAAAGCGCTCATACGAAAGGCTGTCCCACGAAATATTGCTTTGATTTGATGCGCACTAATGCTTTACGGCTTTGCCCGCAGTTGGACAAAGCATACTGCACGTGCGCAAGGCGAGATTGCATTGCGCACGCGTGTACTACGGAGGAAATCTAAGCAAATTTAAGACAATATTGCGGCCAGCGGGAAAGGAAGGGTTGCATGAAAGAACCGAAAACACCGCCCATCGGCCCGTAAACAGAGCCCGCCAAATTCAGTTGACAGGTTCCCTTTAAGCCTCAGTTTATTAATTTATTTCATCCTATGTAAGAAAATGATCCCCTGACAATAATCCTACAAAATCCCTAACTTTGTGCGACTGTACCTAGAAGAATTTACAAAAAGCGCTCATACGAAAGGCTGTCCCACGAAATATTGCTTTGATTTGATGCGCACTAATGCTTTACGGCTTTGCCCGCAGTTGGGCAAAGCATACTGCACGTGCGCAAGGCGAGATTGCATTGCGCACACGTGTACTACGGAGGAAATCTAAGCAAATTTAAGACAATATTGCGGCCAGCGGGAAAGGAAGGGGTGCATGAAAGAACCGAAAACACCGCCCATCGGACCGTAAACAGAGCCGGCCAAATTCAGGTGACAGAGTCCCTTTAAAACTGGGTGGGGAATGGACAAGCTCTAATGCAAAAGTGAGGTTGTGGAAGATGGCTTCATGCCACAGGTCATACATGGCAAGACTGAGCACAGCAACAAGACATAAGGTAGTTATAATTCATCAGCAAGGACTCTCCCAAGCAAATGTTTCAAAGCAAACTGGGGTTTTCACGATGTGCTTTGATATACAGTAGGAGAAATAAGTATTTGATCCCTTGCTGATTTTGTAAGTTTGCCCACTGACAAAAACATGAACAGTCTATAATTTTAAGGGTAGATAAATTTTAACATTGAGAGATAGAATATCAAAAATAAATAATTATTTATAAAATAATTGTATAAATTATATAAGTGTATTTGCATTTTGCAGTGAAAAAGAAGTATTTGATCACCTACCAAGAGTTCTGGCTCCTACAGACCAGTTAGATACTCCTAATCAACTCGTTACCTGCATTAAAGACCGCTCTTTTACATATTCACCTTTATAAAAGACTCCTATCCACAGACTCAATTAATCAGTCAGACTCTAACCTCTACAACATGGGCAAGACCAAAGAGCTTTATAAGGATGTCAGGGACAAGATTATGTTCATGTCTTTGTCAGTGGGCAAACTTACAAAATCAGCAAGGGATCAAATATTTATTTCCCCCACTGTATTTGGTGGAACAGTAAAGAGTTTTCTTCCTTCTAGATGCATCTCAGATGATCTAAAAACAATTAAATGCTAAAGAAGTTGCCTTGTTTGGAAATAATGCTTTTAGAACTCTTAGCAATTATCCACAAACTGCTTTGAAATGGTAACTCTTGCAATTGAGGACCCAATAGGTCCATATTTTACAAAGATAGTCTATTGTTTTCAATAGGTAATTATTATTATTATACATTTTTATATCGCCATTTATTCCATGGCACTTTACATGTGAAGAGGTGGCAAATATAGACAAATACAATAAACATGAGCAAAAAACAAGGCACTAACAGGTACAGAAGGAGGGAGGACCCTGCCCATGAGGGCTCACAATCTGCAGGGGATGGGTGAGGATACACTAGGAGAGGGTAGAGCTGGTCGTGCGGTGGTTCAGTAGGTTGAGGATTACTGCAGGCTGTAGGCTTGTTGGAAGAGGTGAGTCTTCAGGTTCTTTTTGAAGGTTTCTATGGTAGATGAGAGTCTGATGTGTTGGAGTAGAGAGTTCCAGAGTATGGGGGAAGCACGGGAGAAGTCTTGGAAGCGGTTGTAGGAAGAAGACATAAGAGGGGAGTAGATAAGGAGATCTTGTGAGGATCGAAGGTTGCGTGTAGGTAAGTACCGGGAGACCATGTTGCAGATGTATGGAGGAGACTGGTTGTGGATGGCTTTGTATATATTAGTCGGGCAGCAGAGTGTAGAATAGATTGGAGTGGTGCCAGAGTGCTAGAGGAGAGGCCAGAGAGTAGGAGGTTGCAGTAGTCAAGGCGGAAGATGATAAGTGCGTGCACTAGTGTTTTTGTGGTTTCATTGTCAAGCAATGCGCGGATCCGGGAAATATTTTTGAGTTTGAAATGGCAGGAAGAGACAAGGGCCTGGATATGTGGCTTGAAAGAGAGGGCAGAGTCAAGGATCACCCCGAGGCACCAAGCATGCAGGACTGGGGAAAGTGAGCAGCCATTGATATTGATGGATAGGTCTGGTGGAAGGGTAGAGTGAGATGGGGGAAAGATGATGAATTCTGTTTTGTCCATGTTCAGTTTTAGAAAGCGAGCAGAAAAGAAGGCCGAGATAGCAGACAGACAGTGTGGGATTTTGGTGAGTAAGGAGGTGAGGTCAGGTCCGGATAGGTAGATCTGCGTGTCATCGGCATAGAGGTGATACTGCAAATTGGGGGATTCTATGACCTGTCTCAGGCCGAAGGTGTAGATGGAGAAGAGTAGGGGTCCCTGAACTGAGCCTTGAGGGACACCGACAGACAAGGGGTGAGGAGGTGGTGTGCAAGAGGGAGACACTGAAAGTTCGGTCTGTTAGATATGATGAGTTCCAGGATAGGGCCAAGTCTGTGATGACAAGAGATGATCGAATCTGTAGCAGGAGGGAATGGTCCACAGTGTCAAAGGTAGAAGACAGGTCCAGAAGAAGGAGGACAGAGTAGTGTTGTTTGCTCTTGGCAGTTAGTTGGTCATTGGTGACTTTAGTTAGGGCAGTTTCAAGTGAGTGATGGGGTCAGAAGCCAGATTGTAACCAGTAAAAGAGGGAACAGGAGGAGCGGTGGGAGGACAGTTCAAGATGGACATGCTGTTCCAGTAGTTTTGAGGCATTAGGGAGAAGAGATATTGAGCGATAGCTAGACAGAGGATGGGTCGAGGGAGGGCTTTTTGAGGATGGGTGTGATCTTGGCATGTTTTGAAGGATGAGGGCAAGACACCAGTTGTGAGTGAGAGGTTGGAGAGGTGTGTTAGGGTTGGGATGAAGACTGTGGTGAGGTTAGGGATGAGGTGGGAAGGGAGCAGATCAAGCACGTAATGTGTAATGCTTTGTTTCACCTGTGGTGGTGCTGCTGGAGAACTGAACAACTGCCACTGTAGATCACAGCTGATTTTGAGGGTCTCAGTAGCAGCAGAATGACTGGCAATCAACCTTTTGTGTCTGGAGACCCTTCATTAAAAGTAGTTAATGGTTACTATTTTAGTAGTAGACCAAAGTCACCCTTAAAATGGTCATCTATAAAGCGTCACTTTGGGACTAAACGCTCTGACGTCATATATGCATGGCCCCAGGTAGTTCCTTTTTTGCAAACTGTCTCATGAAAAGCATTCATTTATTAAATTTTACCCAAATATCTGCCTACATATGGCACCTGCCTCATTAGGCAGGTTGAGCACCCTATATCCCTATTGTCACAAAAGTAGGGATCCTGGGTATATGCTATAAAAATCTTTATTAGGAAATCTTTAGAGGAAAGTGGTGCACATGCTCGACCTCTACTCCTTTTTCATCTGTGGCTCCACAAAGTGCCGCCCTTGGAATCGGTGGAAATTTCAATGGTTGATAAATTTTAAAGGATTTTTCCCAAAATATTAAGTTAAGTTTTAACTTTTTTGAAGATAATTATAGTCATACCTCCAAACTGTTCAGCAATTATTATTTTTTTATTAGCAGTATTCTATTTTTCCAAGACTGTGACCGCTCGTCTGGCTGGATCGTGATCTCAAGCTGGAGATATGTGCTGCGTTGGTTGAAGCAGAGTTCAGATGAGACATCTCTGTCTTCTCTATGTATTCCGTCTTTTGTGTTAAGTGTTTACATTTTAACAGAGAGTACTGCGTTATTTCCTTTTTTTTCCCCCCTGATCAGAGAGCCTCGCCTTATTAGAGTCTTTTAGAAGAATACACTGACTGAATGAGGTATTTAAAAGCTTAACAAAAGCATGATGGAAGACTTCATATGGAAAGGGAAAACCTTCTATGTGAAGGCCATTTGTTCTCTGTGGACATTGAGTGTTTAGTAATTTGTTATTGAGACTCAAACGGAAAGCAAGTATCATTTATCCAGCGTACATAGCTCTCGTTTGTGTCCTGCCTGCATCTGTGTTGTATAATTCAATTTTTACGTTTCTTATGGGTTGTTCCATGTGAACATTTAACCTCGGACTTTCATGAGCCTCCACAAAGGCCAATGTTTAATCTCCATCATTGCCCACTCCTTATTCTGTATGCAAAGAAAAGGTAAAAATGTAATGCGCGAAGATTGTCTGACATTTCCAATAGGATATATGTGAAAGAAACACTCAATTTATGCACTAAAAGCTAGATTGAAAACTTTTTTATGAAGACTGTTACCTAGTTTGGACAACTTTTTTTTGTAACACTGACCCACCTGGAGATAAACTTATCACATGATATGGTGTGCTGCTATTCGAACACCAAAAATCAGTTATAATCTGGGGGTAAAAATGGCAGCAAGTGTTCTGTTCTTCTCCAGCACTATCAAAGCATAAATGAAGCCTTACACCGTCCATATAATGAATGGATGTGCTGGATCATTCGGAAAGAGATGAGCCATCTTTGATCCAGCTAGTTTCAAATATGATGATGATGATGATGATGAAACATGATGGATTGGTTACATCAGTGTTCCCCAAGTCCGGTCCTCAAGAGCCACCAACAGGTCATGTTTTCAGGATTTCTTTAGTATTGCACAGGTGATAATTGCATCACCTGGACAGGCAAGCATTCAATGACCTGTGCAATACTAAGGAAATCCTCAAAACATGACCTGTTGGTGGCTCTTGAGGACCGGAGTTGGGGAACACTGCGTTACAGTATCAACCACAGAGGTTTCTAAAGGGGTTGTACGATGAAGAGCATTTATTACCAATCCACAGCATAGATGGTAGCATATGATCGCTGGAAACATGGCTGTGGATATCTTTAAATTCAAGAGAAAGGGAGTCTAAGGTGGGAGATTGTGTGCTCATGATTCGCGGATGTACCAATACTCAGACCTGCCCTGATCTGTTAGTGTTGGAACAACCTCTTTAAGTAGACCAACTCAAAGGACTGGAGAAGGTAATTAAGAGTTAAAAGGATTGTCCTGCCTTAGGGTGCAAGGCTACAGTCACTCTACTTGACTGCAGACTTGTGACTCTTCACAGCATGCACAGTGTGTGCCGTCAGGATTCTCTGGTGTAGGCGCTGGGAGCAACGGGTGCGTGACCTCAAGTATGTGATTTGCATACATGCAGCCACATGCCGACTAGATGTGTAAGTAAGGTCGTGAGTAAGGTCGGAAACGTCTAGTCGGGATGTATCCAGAAGTATGCATATCGCATAGTTGCAGCCATATGACCGCCTGCTCCCAGGGCCATCACCGGAGAATCCTCATAGTACGAGATGTTAGGATTCACATAAAGTGACTACTACAGATTTTCACCCGAGGCCAGACAACCCCTTTAAGGTGCATGATTATCATGAATGAGTGATTATCGTTCTGTGCAACAGGCTGCTGATCACCCTACGAACAAGAAAATTGCTCGTTCGTTGGGCGAAATGAGTTTTGGCTTGCCCAAAAGATCATCGTTCTCGGCAGCACATTGTCCTGCGTAAAGAGCCAGCGACATTTAATGATTAAAAAGATGCAAAAAAGGTTCAAGACAAAAATAAAGACTATTTTAGGCTTCGATCTAAACGTATGAGCCACATGCACAATTTTGAAGAATTTGGTGCAAAAAAAAGTAAACGAATACCACAAGACAAAAGAAAAGTGACTTTAAATAAAAAATGGAAATGATGAATTGCGGACCCTTAGTCTCTGTTCATACTACCAGACTAGTGTATTTTCCAGTGGCTTTGCCTAATATAGTTGAACCTTTACAAAAACATGATGAGGTAGTTATAGAAGTAAGTAGCACCTCATGGCACTGAACACACACACTAACCTCACCTCATTTACTCCCATGAATATTATTATTATTATTATTATTATTATTACATACAGTGGTGTGAAAGTGTTCACCCCATTCCTGATTTCTTTTTCTTTTGCATGTTTGTCAAACCTAAATGTTTCAGATCACCAAACAAATTTAAATATTAGACAAAGATAACACAAGTAAACCCTCAGATACCCTCCAGTGTGGCTAAATTACAACAATTCTGTAAAGATGAGTGGCCAAAATGCCTCCAGAACGTTATCAAAGACTCGTTGCCAATTATCGGAAAAGGCTTGATTGCAGTTGTTGCTGCTAAACCATTTATTAGGTTTAGGGGCAAATACTTTTTCACACAGGACCCTGTAGGTTTGGATTTCTTTTTCCCTTAATAAAAAAAAGACCTTCACTTAAAAATTCCATTTTGTGTTATCTTTAATATTTAAATTTGGTGATCTGAAATATTAAAGTGTGACAAACGTGCAAAAGAATAAGATATCAGGATGGGGGCAATCACTTTTTCATACAGGGCCCCGTAGGTTTGGATTTCTTTTTTCTTAAAATAAAGACCCTTATTTAAAAACTGCATTTTGTGATTACTTGTGTTATTTTTGTCTAATATTTAAATTTGCTTGCTGATCTGAAACATTTAAGTGTGACAAACAAGCAAAACAATAGTAAATCAGGAAGGGACAAACACTTTTTCATACTACTGTATAAGGCCGGCTTCACACTCAGCGTATGAAAATACGGTCCGTATATTACGGCCATAATACGCTGAAAAGTCCCGAAAATAGTGGTCCGTAGCTCCTCCGTAGGCAGGGTGTTTCAGCGTTTTTTGCGCATGGCATCCTCCGTATGTAATCCGTATGGCATCCGTACTGCGTGGTTTTATCACAGGCTTGCAAAACCGACATACGGCTATACAAGGGATCCATGTGTAAAAAAAAAAAAAAAACATATATACTGTCTATATATATCAGTAGACACATATATGTATATATAAATATTTCATCCAGCCTGATATAGCAGAAAGCCAGTAATTCAATTACCGACTTTTGCTTTCTCCTTCCTAAACCCGACATGATATGAGACCTGGTTTACATACAGTAAACCATCTCATATCACCATTTTTTTGCATATTCCACACTACTAATGTTAGTAGTGTGTCTATGCAAAATTTGGCCGTTCTAGCTAGTAAATTAAGGGGTTAAATGGCGGAAAAAATTGGCGTGGGCTCCCGCACAATTTTCTCCGCCAGAGTAGTAAAGCCAGTGACTGAGGGCAGATATTAATAGCCTGGAGAGGGTCCTAGAAAGCTCCCTGGCTCGAGTTCATATGAGGACAACCAGCAGAGGGCGCCCTCTTATGAACTCGAGCCAGGGAGCTTTCTAGGAAAGTTCCCATGATCTAGGAACAGCCAGCAGAGGGCGCCTCACCGCAAATGCAGGTAAATATAGGTCAATGACCTACTTTACCTACATTCTCCGGGGTTTTGCAGACATGAGCAACATTGCATTAGCAAAGCTCGTGGCTGCAAAATATTTTAACCCCTTCAGATGGATTTACATCGTTGGACTTTACAGATCTGCAGAAGGTAAGGATATTGTTGGTTTATTATGTTTTTTTTGTTACAGAACGAGGGTCTTCAGTGATTGGATTGGGCGTTCAATAAAATATTACAACAACCTTTGTTTTTATTTCATTAAAATAATTTTTAATAATGTGTTTGTGCATTTTTTTAACCCTTTACTAGTATTGGATTAATAATGGATAGGTGTCATAATTGACGCCTCTCCATTATTAATCTGGCTTAATGTCACCTTACAATAGCAAGGTGACATTAACCCTACATTACCCCATATCCCACCGCTACACGGGAATGGGAAGAGAGTGGCCAAGTGCCAGAATAGGCGCATCTTCCAGATGTGCCTGTTCTGGGGTGGCTGGGGGCAGATGTTTTTAGCCGGGGGGGGGTCAATAACCGTGGACCCTCTCCAGGCTATTAATATCTGCCCTCAGTCACTGGCTTTACTACTCTGGCGGAGAAAATTGTGCGGGAGCCCACGCCAATTTTTTCCGCCATTTAACCCCTTAATTTACTAGCTAGAATGGCCAAATTTTGCATAGACACACTACTAACAGTAGTAGTGTGGAATATGCAAAAAAAATGGTGATGTGAGATGGTTTACTGTATATAAACCAGGTCTCATATCATGTTGGGTTTTAGGAAGGAGAAAGCAAAAGCCGGTAATTGAATTACCAGCTTTAAAGCTGTCTAGCGCTGGAAGAAATATTAATATATATATATATGTATATATATATGTGTGTCTCACTGACATATATATATATATCTATTCTATGTGTACACATTTATTCTACCTATTCTACTGTAAGCTGTCAGTGTGATTTTACTGTACACCGCAATGAATTACCGGCTTTTCTCGCTAACACCGCTGCATATTTCTCGCAAGTCACACTGCTGGTCCGTGTGTGATCCGTATTTTTGGGGCTTCCATAGACTTTCATTGACGTTTTATTTGCGCAATACGGTGACAAACGCAGCATGCTGCAATTTTCTACGGCCGTAGAAAGCCGTATAATACTGATCAGTTTAATACGGCAGATAGGAGCAGGGGCATAGAGAATAATTGTGCCGTATGCTTTGCGAGTTTCACGGACGTAGTTTCTGCGCTCTTACGTCCGTAAAACTCGCAAGTGTGAAGCCGGCCTAAGTGAACATCATGATCGTCTTTTTGGTTATACCACAATTATAGTGTGTATATGTGTGTAGTGTGTAGATAAACACATGCACATTTGTGCTAGTCTCTACAATGACCAGGGCATTAGTTTCTTGGTCAGGTGATTGAAATTTGCAATTAACAGCTTTTTCCTCTTTGACGTCCAGTCTCACCTGGCACAAACGTCTCGGCTCTCCATTTTCCAAAACCTAACAAAAAGATTTTTTTTTCCCTTGTGTGTGTGGCATCACTAGGTTAAGTAAACAGCTGGAGATGACATAAGTGTTCAGGAGTAATTCTCTCTGCTCAGTGGCCCAGACGGATTTATTTAGACAAGAGAACATAGGTGGCCAATGTCTCCTCAGTGTCTGTTGTCCTTCGCGTTTTCTCCTTAGTGGATCCATCATTGCTAGAAAAATGCAAAGAAAGGAAAATCCATCTGATACAATGTCAAAAATCAGTAACCACCTTGCGTAAATGTGTAGTGGTGTTGACCCAGAGGTCACACGACATCTGAAATGCCATCAATAACCTTTGGATCATTGGTGTCATGCAGCAATTTACCACCCGAAAAAAAATGGACTTGCTTATTTTCATATATATAAGAAAAAAAATAATTCAAGATTGTAGCGTACATATATATATATACATATATATATATATATATATATATATATATATGCATATATATATATATATATATACGCTACAATCTTGAATTATTTTTTTTCTTATATATATGAAAATAAGCAAGTCCATTTTATATATATAGTACAGACAAAAAGTTTGGACACACCTTCTCATTTAAAGATTTTTCTGTATTTTCATGACTATGAAAATTGTACATTCACACTGAAGGCATCAAAACTATGAATGAACACATGTGGAATTATATACTTAACAAAAAAGTGAGAAACAACTGAAATTATGTCTTATATTCTAGGTTCTTCAAAGTAGCCACCTTTTGCTTTGATGACTGCTTTGCACACTCTTGGCATTCTCTTGATGAGCTTCAAGAGGTAGTCACCGGGAATGGTCTTCCGACAATCTTGAAGGAGTTCCCAGAGATGCTGAGCACTTGTTGGCCCTTTTGCCTTCACTCTGCGGTCCAGCTCACCCCAAACCATCTCGATTAGGTTAAGGTCTGGTGACTGTGGAGGCCAGGTCATCTGGTGTAGCACCCCATCACTCTCCTTCTTGGTCAAATAGCCCTTACACAGCCTGGAGGTGTGTTTGGGGTCATTGTCCTGTTGAAAAATAAATGATGGTCCAACTAAATGCAAACCGGATGGAATAGCATGCCGCTGCAAGATGCTGTGGTAGCCATGCTGGTTTAGTATGCCTTCAAATTTGAAGTTCATAGTGGATGCTTTCCTGAAACGGAAAGTACTATGTATTTCCTTTAAGTAGAGGGCTTTTCGGTCTCTTTCGTCCCGCTACATTTAGCCCAACTTGGGTCTCTCCCTAAGGTGGCTAGCATATATGTTTCAAATTTGAATAAATTCCCAACAGTGTCACCAGCAAAGCACCCCCACACCATCACACCTCCTCCTCCATGCTTCACGGTGGGAACCAGGCATGTAGAGTCCATCTGTTCACCTTTTCTGCGTCGCACAAAGACACAGTAGTTGGAACCAAAGATTTCAAATTTGGACTCTTCAGACCAAAGCACAGATTTCCACTGGTCTAATGTCCATTCCTTGTGTTCTTTAGCCCAAACAAGTCTCTTCTGCTTGTTGCCTGTCCTTAGCAATGGTTTCCTAGCAGCTATTTTACCATGAAGGCCTGCTGCACAAAGTCTCCTCTTAGCAGTTGATGTAGAGATGTGTCTGCTGCTAGAACTCTGTGTGGCATTAACCTGCGATTTCTGAGGCTGGTAACTCGGATGAACTCATCCTCAGAAGCAGAGGTGACTCTTGGTCTTTCTTTCCTGGTGCGGTCCTCATGTGAGCCAGTTTCTTTGTAGCGCTTGATGGTTTTTGCCACTGCATTTGGGGGCAAAGTTTTCCCAATTTTTCGGACTGACTGACCTTCATTTCTTAAAGTAATGATGGCCACTCGTTTTTCTTTACTTAGCTGCTTTTTTCTTGCCATAATACAAATTCTAGTCTATTCAGTAGGACTATCAGCTGTGTATCCACCAGACTTCTGCACAACACAACTGATGGTCCCAACCCCATTTATAAGGCAAGAAATCCCACTTATTAAACCTGACAGGGCACACCTGTGAAGTGAAAACTATTCCGGTGGCTACCTCTTGAAGCTCATCAAGAAAATGTCAAGAGTGTGCAAAGCAGTCATCAAGTCAAAAGGAGGCAACTTTGAAGAACCTAGAATATAAGACATATTTTCAGGTGTTTCACACTTTTTTGTTAAGTATATAATTCCACATGTGTTAATTAATAATTTTGATGCCTTCTGTGTGAATGTTAAATTTTTATAGTCATGAAAATACAGAAAAATCTTTAAATGAGACGGTGTGTCCAAACTTTTGGTCTGAACTGTATATATACAGTATATACTGTAGATACATAAATATAGTGGTACTGCATAAGCCAATCTTACATTTAGATGTTGCAGTCTACAGTCTACAGTAAAGATTTCTATGTGAAAGATATTGATTTTATTCAAGTCAACTTCCTGCCTATGGCTTAACCATAATGGTGTCCATGTGCATCCTTGACCTTAAGTCTTACCTGGTCGCGTCCCAATTAGTCACTATTCTATGTTTACCCATTGGAAGTCTTTCCATGAATCTTACCTTTACATGCTCAGTTCCCATCCTCCACACTTGATGCCTGTACGCAAGAGATGGATCCCTTCCTCTATTGTGTGTTTTCACAACCTTAAATTGACAGTGACCTTTAACGACTTTTCCAAAATTTAGTTTTAGTTTTGTAAAACTCCTGTCCCCTGACTGCAATTTGTTTTAAAGCAAACAATCTGTGCTTTTACTCACTCTCCCTGGATTAAGCGCTCAGTATCTGCCTCTACTCCTGATGTTGTATGCAGCGCTGATGTCACATCAACAGCGCTGCAGCCATTCAGTGACTCAGTGGCAGCGCTGATGTCACATCAACAGCGCTGCACCCAATCAATGGCTCAGTGGCCCACATTGATCTCCAAAAAAAAAAAGAGTAAAAAATTGCAGATTTGGTTTGATTTTGGGGCGTTTTTGCCATGCAAATTTGCAAGCAATCCTGATGCCAGAAAAGTGCATGAAAATATTTGGGGGTAGTTAGACGGGCAACAACACTCGCCTTGTGATAGAAAATCTGGAGACAATCATCTAGGCAGCAGGGATCTTGTGTGCCAGTGAAAACAAAAAAATATTGTGGAATGTGAGAGAAGAAAAAACTGGCACTCACCGTCCAATAATGTATCTCAGCAAGGACGATGGCTGTTTCGCAATCCTCTGCGTTTCATCAGGTCCTGAATGAATGGCGAAATGGCCTTCGTCCTTACCTAGTTGCCTTCTCAACCTGCTGCCATGTTTTAAACTCCATGAATAAAGGAAGATTTTAAGGGACGGTGAGTGCCAGTTTGTTCTTCTCTTACAAGGTGAACGAGACACCTGAAGTGTTATGTGCACGTTGCTTATTTGTGCAGAATATCAATTTCTGTGTGTGTTTTTGCCAGAGTTTTTCACCACTGACTTCTTTAAAATTAGTCAAAAACACACCAAAAATGTGCATTTTTACTTGCATTTTTATTCCAAGAGCTGCAGAATTTTCTGCATTCATTTACTCAAAATGTGCACATAGTCGTAAAGTTTTATTCCTTTGTTGGGCATTTTTACCTTGGGCCCCTCGCCAGCCACAAGGCAGCAGCAGGTGAAATTTTAACAAGGTCACTCACCGCACCATCCTGTAAGTGAGCATTACCATTTTTCTTCTTCCTTTAATAGGGTCACCCTACTATAATCGCTTCCTCCACAACTTGTACTACTTGGAACTGATGGCAGAAACCGCTTAGCGCCGCTAAGCTTCATGTTTGGCTGCAGTGCTATTGACATGATGTTAGCGCTGCAGACAATCACAGACATCGGGAGCAGCTGCATAAGCTCAGTGCTGGAACCGGGGGGTGGGGGGCGAGTAAAGCAGAGTTTGATTTTTTTTTCAAACAAACTGTAGCTGAGAAGCAACGGTTTTCTGGAACAGAAAGACCCCTTTAGCACCCCAAAAATGAAAAAAAAAAACTTTAGGGTATGTGTCCATGGGCCGTTTTATATCTGGACTAGCTGTGGATTGAATGCTGCGTGGAGCCGCAGCATTCAATTCGTAGCGTCCAGATGTAACAGCATAGTGGAGGGGATTCCGGACATGCGGCGCGTCTTTTTAGATTGCAGCATGTCCGTTTACCTTGCGGTGATGCTGCTTTGCCGCAAGGTAAAACACAGGGCCCTATGTGTGGGGTGCGATGATTCCGGATGTGTGCAATGAACACATCCGGCATCATCGCGCCTCCAGAAGGGGGCGGAGCTTTGGGCGGAACGAGTTTTCGGCCATCCTGAAATCCCCTTCATAATCAATTCTGTGCCACTCCAACATCAACACTCTGGTGGTCTCTGCCAGTCTTATTCGTTATATACACACTATAGCTCTTTAAATGGGACCTGTCACTCAGTCAAAAGTGGACAATATTAGATCAGTATTTTCTTAGTATTGGTTTAAATTGATCACATCTGTGCCTGAATTAAGGATGTGGATGCATTAATAAAGGACCAGTTATCGGCAGCCAGTATTAGCTTTTATTTTATTCCCACTGCTACCCTAAGTATTTTTTTTTAATTTCACTCTATGGTTCCACAAACATAGGACTTTTTATCTAGCAGTGATCATTTTTTGGTCTTTCCAAGGGAATGCGGGGAACCTCTGGGGCATGTCTTTAGGCTCTAGTGCATAATTACCCTGTAAGCCACGCCCTCTTAGTAAAAAACGCAAAAATGATCACCGAATAAAAACGTCCATATCTCTTGAACCGTATGGTGGATTTTAAAAAAGCAAAAACCGGAATAATTGGGAGAGCAGAGAGAGTAAGATAAGAGCAAAAACTGGCCACTGGTGACAGCTCCTATTTAAATGCACACAATCCCCAGATGCCAGTTTGGATTATGTTCTTGTACTAAAAGATGTCATCGATATAAAGCAATACTAAGAAAAAGGTGTTGTCCAACTATATAATTTAGCTGTTATCAGCTGTTGAAGCTACTGAAGTAACACAACTCGCATATCTCCGGCTGCCCTCTCTTTCCTTGTACGCCCTCCTAAGCAGATAAACAGCATTGCTAACATACCTTTATTAACAAGATCTCTTCTCGAATTCTGTACCGTTACCTCCCACTAAACTTAAAGTTGATTTTTCAAGGTCACGGAGGGGGGGAAAGAAAACACTAATTAGCTCAAAAAGTGGATGTTGCTGGTTTTTAGTGGCGTCTGATAAGCAGAAAACTGTGGGCTGAGTAGTCCCGTATTCTAACAATGTGCCGAATTACGAGCTGCATTTGGTTTAGCTTCGTTTTTTGAACAATTTTTAGAATCTGAACGTTGTCCTCTAACGTGTGATCGACAACTATTACAAGTTATTCCATATCCTATCCAGAGTTAGTGTTATTATTCTTTAAGCTTCGTGTTTGCACGTGGATGTTCTGCAGCTGGCGATCCGGATACCGTACAGATGATGAAAAATCACCACTTTTTTTTTTTTCTTTGCGTAGTTAGGAAAGACAGTCTCCGTGAATAAAATTTCAATGTTTATAGAACCCCCTTTTAAAATGACTACTTTAAGTGACAGTTCAATTATGCATTGGAGGTTTATGAGCGAGGTTAACGGCACAAGCTCTCCAGAAAAGCATTTATCAGACATACCATCTCTCTCCTCCTTCTCCTTTCTCGATTCTATTCTAACTAATGAGGAAATGACACAGTATAATTTCCGACTAAGAGTCTAATACACATTTCCCATTAACCCATTATCTACCAATGTCCTTTTTTTTGGGACGCCTAATCTTTAGCTTCTAGCAACTTAGATTTTATAATTTTTATAATTAGGTCCAATATTTCGCGTTGTGTTTGTAAAATGAATGTTTTCAAAATAGGAAATCATATCATTGTCATTTTTAATAGAATATCGGGACGCCCTTTTCTGAAAAAATCCGTACTTGTAAAAATTTTAATTTGGCAAGTAATGGGTTAAAAGGAACCTGTCATCCAATCTGCAGGTCTCATGTTCCAGAGCAAGATTAACATATCAGGTGGATATCTATATATATATATATTTTTTTTTAAAGCTTTTGAAAAACTTTTATTTATTGATCGAAATCCCATCTCTTTGGAGTCCAGTGGGGGGTCCCACTTTGTTACTGACAGCTATCAGTGTCACCACCCACTGGGCTCCTAACAATTAAACAAGCAAGGAATTCAATCAATCTGTTTTAAGTTATACTGGAACTCTTCACTTAAAACTGCACATAAATCTGCTCTATTACTATTTATTATGCTTTTCTTACATAGCACCTTCATTTTCTGCAGTGCTTTACAAATATCATCACTGTCCCCATAGGGGTTCATATTCTAAGTTCCCTATAATAAATATGTTTTTGGAGTGTGGAAGGAAACTGGAGAACCTGGAGGAAACCCACGCAAAAAACGGGGAGAACATACAAACTCCTTGCAGATGTTGTCCTTGGTGGGATTTGAACCCAGGACCCCAGTGCTGCAAAGCTGAACTCTAAGCCACCAGGCTGCCCATCTGCTCTGCTCCTCCTGATCTTTAACGTTGTGCCCATTGATTATTCACCATTTTCAAGCAGTTTTGTTTTAAAGGGGATATCCAGGACTAACATATCAATGACCTGTCTTTAGCATAGGTCATCAATATTACATTCGTGGGGTCCAACTGCAAACACTCTCACCAAATAGCTGTTATCTGCTCTTGTGGTGACTGGATAGAAACCCTGTATGGAACCTGTAAGGTATCTTGAAGCCCACGAGCCCCAATGCAAAATCTCCAACTATCATGGGTCTGTAATAGTATTTGTCTTCTAATGTGGGCCAAAGTGACCATTTGGGTTGCTTAGGATCCAGGATCTTGGTGCAACAGCAACCCCTGCACCTATTAAGGTTACACTCCTGTATGGTATGCTAATTATTTTCCGGTTCCGGACACTGCACCTTAAGGTACCGTCACACTAGACGATATCGCTAGCGATCCGTGACGTTGCAGCGTCCTGGCTAGCGATATCGTTCAGTTTGACAGGCAGCAGCGATCAGGATCCTGCTGTGATGTCGTTTGTCGCTGCAGAAAGTCCAGAACTTTGTTTCGTCGCTGGACTCCCGCAGACATCGCTGAATCGGCGTGTGTGACGCCGATTCAGCGATGTCTTCACTGGTAACCAGGGTAAACATCGGGTTACTAAGTGCAGGGCCGCGCTTAGTAACCCGATGTTTACCCTGGTTACTAGCGTAAAAGTTAACAAAAACAAACATTACATACTTACATTCCACTGTCTGTCCCCGGCGCTGTGCTTTCCTGCACTTGCTGTGAGCGCTAGCCAGCCGGAAAGCAGAGCACAGCGGTGACGTCACCGCTGTGCTTTCCGGCCGCTGTGCTTACACAGCGCAGAGAAGCAGAACGCCGGGGGACAGACAGCGGAAGGTAAGTATAAAAAAAAAACACCTAAACGATAGTGCCCTCTCGGCCAGCAGGGGGCATACCTCTAAGCCAAACCATATATATTACCACAGGGGGGTGCCCACTTTTATATCTCATGTATATTTAGAAGTACCATCCCAGGGCACTATCCAGTATTCATTAGTCAGAGTAGGGTGCTCAAATTTCCCTCATGTTATCTTTAGTATCGTATTTTGTCATCTATTACATGCCATTTTTTAGCTGCTCCTTTCTACTACCTGTTTTGTCCATGTATTATTATACCCTTTAGTACTGTTTGTATATTTGATACCTTAATAAATTTATATTGGCATATATTTTTCTGGTACCTCTATTTTTTACGCACAGACCTTTGGCTTATGACCATTCCCTTATACGATCCTTTGGATCTAGGGATTATCTCAGTGTCTGGTGCTATAGCGGAAGGTAAGTATGTAGTGTTTTTTTTTTTTTAAGCTTTACGCTGGTAACCAGGGTAAACATCGGGTTACTAAGCGCGGCCCTGCGCTTAGTAACCCGATGTTTACCTTGGTTACCGGCATCGTTGGTCGCTGGAGAGCTGTCTGTGTGACAGCTCTCCAGCGACCAAACAGCGACGCTGCAGCAATCGACATCGTTGTCGGTATCGCTGCAGCGTCGCTCAGTGTGAAGGTACCTTTAAAGTCTAGTCATGGATATGAGGACACACTGTTCAGTTTACAATGTTTTGCATGCACCAGATGCTGGGGTAGATAACGGCAGTTCAGTGGAGGTGTCAGCTGATTGACCCTTTCAATCTGACATACAGATACGTTATCAATATGTTAGTTCGGACACCCCCTTTAAACCAAACCTCATTTACATATTTATTGAAAGGAAATTTGACACTTGCTTGATTATTATATATGATAAAAACTAGTTATTATAACAGTCACGAGAAGAAATTTTGCAAGGATCTCTACTAGAGATGAGCAAACTGTAAATGTCAGCCCCCAGCTGTCTGCTTTGCCTTAGATAGTTATTTAAAATTGGGGGGACCCACGTCATTTTTTTGGGGGGTCACCCCATTTTTAATTACCAGCAAAGGCAAAGCAGATAGCTGGGGACTGATATTGCTAAAGGTTGGGACGGTCCGTGAATATTGGCCCTTTCTCAGCATAATTAAACCAGCTCACAGCTGTCTGCTTTCCCTTGGCTGGTTATTAAAAATAGGGAGACTCCACTTAGTTTTTTTCATTTATTTCTTAACAAGTACAGCAAACTACACAGTCAAGGCACAGCTCCACTCCTCCACTTAGACCTCTGCCTCCTGGTTCAAGATTATTATTACTTTTTGTTTTAATTCTGTTATTTTAAGTTATTTTCCTATTCACATTTGTTTTCAGGGCAATTGTCCTGGCTTTCCCCCCATTTTGCTTCCTTTTGCAGCCCCCTAGCTCTTACTATGACTATTTTACAGCACCAAAGTTCGGGTCCCAATTGACTTATATGGGATTCGGTTTGAGGGTCAAGTTCGGGTTAAGGTCTTGTACCCAAACCGAACTTTTGACTAAAGTTTGGCCAAACCCAAAGGACTTGAATATCCACAGGTCTGCTCATCCCTAGTCTCTACAACCCAACCTCACCATAAACAACCCAATTTAAGCTTCCTTACTAGTGAGGACTCCAAACATGGACTTTTCCAGGAAGTCTGTGTTACTGTTCGAGTTCGGTATGCCAAACATCCATTGTTTTCCATGCTGTCATCTGTGTGACAGTGTGAGAAACACCAGTGGCTCTGATCGGCAATAAGTTACTTAACACATGAGCCTCAGATGACCACATGACCCAGCAGCCGAGATCGGCAGTAAAAAGGTTACCGCTGAGAACAGGCATCGGCTGATGAGAGAGTACTACTTTCATCAGCGTATCCCTGCTGTTGCTGATAACAGCAAGAGTTGGTGCCGCTAATGAGACTATTCATCAGCCGGCACCTGTGCTATAAATAAATATTAATAAAAAATTACTTTGGGCCTCTTCTATTTTTTCATCCGCTGCTCCAGTGAATACCTGGTAGCCGCTTAGCTGCGCCCCTTCCTAGGCAGACCCAGCCCTATGGCACAGTGTGTCCACTGTTGGACCTAACACCCGCCAAGTATGTTGCCGCATGTCTCCACCAACTAGTATTTGCTTTTTGTATTGGTGCTTCTTATTACGGTCTTTACGTCTTCTGTAGGAAAATGTTACCTACAAGCAAATATTCCATTAAGCTGTCCACAATGGCAGCTGTGCTAACAATATAATTATTATTATATTTTTTAACTTGCTTGCCAGCCAAAGCTTTATGTTCGACACAGCAAATTGAAGAGGCTTAGAGGAAATCCATTCTACAGTCATATAATTAAGAAGAAGGTCTTTTAAATTGCCCACATAATATTCCTGAAATGTCTACACTGCAGTGGAATATGCCGATAGTGATATTATAATTTAAATGCCTTAGCGGTTACGTCTGCTCCACAAATCTCTCCTTTCAAAATATGTTTGCACAATTTATAAAATGGAAAGACCGGGAAGTTACCAAAAACAAAAAAAAAGTTATAAACATAATGTTACCATTTGGACTTTAACATACTGTGCCACATGCTTGGCACTGGGTCCAAGTGCTGACAGCTCCACTTGAGAATAACTGTCAGCTGCGAATGCCGTGTAATAATAAAAAATAAGTATTAAAAAATAATAGAAAATAAACACATAACAACCCTCGCACTCCCAAAAAATAATTAAAAACAATAGATTACAGTTAACTTTTAGAATGCTGAAATAGAGGGACTGTGGATTAGGAGATTTGGCAGGGGACGTAGCTGGAGACAAGACAAATCGAGCGCTGGTTCTTCCCAGAAACAATCCGGGTTATTGACAGGTCTTTCCCTCCAAGTGTAAAATAGGGAGAGCCCTGTCAATCATCTAGAGTGGTGCTTGGAAGAACCATCCAAGAGCATCGCTGGTTCTTCTAATTATATTGTGTCTGCAACCTGAGAGCGTTTCGGAGAAACATACAGCATACCTAGCTGCAATCGTGCTGCCACCATCTGATTCATGCCGTCTTTAGTTTGGGCAGCATGAATCAAATGACAGGTTCCCTTCAAGAGTCCTGTCAATCTCCTAGAGCGGTGCTGGGAAGACCTGGCCAAGGGCAGCACTGGTCTTCTAATTATATTTTTTCAGAAATCTTAGAGCATTTCAGAAAAGAATATACCTGGACTGCAGCCATTGTCCAATTCCTGCTGTCCACAGTTTGGGCAGCACGAATCAGGTAACAAGTTCCCTTTAACACTTTTCTTTTGTATACAGTCCATTGCTTTTGGAGATAGACCCCCTACTGCTAGGCAGCAGAACATATACAGTGCTTACAAGCTTTTTTCTTTTGAGCTTGTAAGCACTGTTTTGTGCTGGCCAAGATTGCTGAATAACTCTGTAACCCTTCATTCCTGGCCAGCTTCAGCATAGTGCTTAAAGGCAGGACAGCAGTGGTGGTCGGTCTCCTAGACAACGAGCTGTAAAGAAAATACAAATGTTAGGATCTCGAGAACAGATGCAAATTTTAATAAGCAGTAAATTGCAAAACTGATTATATGTACAAGCAATATCCAACAAAGTCCATTAATGAAGTTGGGAATAACTCTTTTTCGGGGAGCCCAATATAGGGGAACGAGGGTACCTAATTATCGGTCCGTCTAAATATGCTAGCAGTCACCTGATAAGCAAGCAATTCACCCATTTGTGTAGTGGGATAATTTTTAAGCAGGCTTAAAAATTAACATTCTCAGCATCAAATCATCTTGCATAAACATGACATGTGCTGCTGATAGCAGGACGTTCTATGCGCACAGAACAATTGTATTAACAATCGTTCAGTGAGCACAAAATTGTAGTCAGAGAGTTTAAACAGGTCATTAAATGACCTCTAATCAGTGGTTGTTTAAGGCACAAGTAAATGTGCCCTTCGGTTTTAAAGGAAATGAAAAGATGAATAAATTATTGTTAAATCGGTATGGGTTTCCCATCAGTTGCCCGAACAGGTGACATGTTTCCCATGTTTTCCACTGGTTCTCTGCTGGTTATAAGATCAAAGCCAGGAGGAGCAGAAAGAAGCATACGCACTGTCATGCATGCGCACTGTCATTCCATTCAATATGGAATTAACAAAGATACATAATGGAGTGCTGCACTGGACCCTTCAGTATTCTTATCTTCAGGGTCATAGATTAAAAACTCCTATACACAGGCTCGACCGACAGTCTAGTGTATGTGGAGGCCCCCAACTGTGCCTTGACAGATGATGTCAGAGAAGCAAAGTGTATGGCATGTTCAGTTTTGGACTGCTGATCATTTTTTTCATCACAAGATAAGCCGCCTAAAGAGGAGTCTTAAATCAGTTTTCTCATAGAGAACACAAAAGCTCTTTGCCGAGCAAGTGCCCCTCTGTATGGAAGAGTCGGGAGAGGTGGCTGTTGGCCAAACCATCGCTCAGATCGACAGCTGTCCTAGATGTATATGAGGCCCCATAGACTGGAGCTGCAAGGTGTCTCCTGGCTTGGATGGACAACCCGCCCTGATGTAAGAGCTATCAAGAAGTGGATTTCTGTATATCCCATTAACATCTTTGTTATAGGGTCATACAGATGGTAGGTATCTGAAATGCAAGAGGTTGATTTGGGTCCATTACAATATGTAATTATTGTGTATGCAGGAAACGTTCATTCTGACACCTTACCTTAAGTTACACCGCTCCTATTCTTCTCATTCTTCATAAACTACAATAAATAGTCTGAAAGGTATTAAACCTAATAAAGATAAATTTTATTTAAAAAAGTGAACCTGTCCAATGTACATAATAGAGATATTTTACTATCTGTAAACTGAGGGGGAATGTTTATAAGTTAAAAATGAAAAGTAAGGCAGCACATTCCTGCATGGTGCTGTAGATGTTTTCAATTTAGCCTCCATTCTACAACTTTCCATTTATTCAATGGCTACATTCGTTTGTTCAGAGTTTGGGAGAAATTATACTGGGCTGTTTATATAGCAGATTAGCTGGCCAAAATGAAAGGCAATCTTCTAACAGAGCAACGGATTAGTATTTCTAAATATTAATGCAGAGATATTTTCAAAAATGTATTGCTGTAATAAATGAGTGAAAAATTTATTTTCATTGACCACATTTGTTAAACAACAGTAAGAGATTATCCTCTCCTTGACCAAGATGAAGACCCGTTAATGAACCTTCTGCTGAGGCTTTGCATATGGCGGGGAATAAAGCAAACACACAGCGTTTGTTGACAGGTAGAGATCATATGGTGCGTCTAGGTTTCTTGTTAGGAAATTTCGCTATCGAAAAATTTTGGTTTTTGACCATGTCAGTTAAAATAAGAACCTCTGTCTATAGTTTGTCCTGACCAGTAAAAATGTATTTATAAATATGCGGCATGCATAACTTAAAATGTGGTTTCCTGTGTCATAAAGTCATGGTATTTTGCAATTTTTGATCCCCAACGATCCTGAGAATGAAGTTATGTCGTTGGGTTAGTGTTGCCTCTACTTACTTTTTTCTTTGCCCGTCAAACCCAAAAAGTAGCTGTTTTGCGGGAAAAAAATATGAGGGTGCAACTCTAAACCAGAACTAGATCCCCTTCATGATCACGACTACTGGTGTCACGACACAGCTATCGGGTAACCCGGGACCAGTGGCCCCTTCCCTATCCCTAACACTAGGGGATGCCTTAGCTTGCCTTGTTCCCCGGGATCCTTCAGATGACGAAGATGCCAGGGCCTCCGCCCTTGCCTTATCTCCTAAGTTAGCCCTCTGTCTGTTCTTCTCCCCATCCAGGGAAGAGGAGGTACTATTGTGCACCGTAGTACACGAATCTGACAAACAAGGCAACACAGACAAGGGTTAACAGAAAACTCCAGGCATACAAAATATTCACTCATGTGTTAGAAGAATGAATGGGGGTGTGAAGGTAGGGGAATAAACAAAAACAGAGAGGGTTAAGGAATTAGCATGCATACAAACCAAGCAGCAGTCACTAATAAATCCTTCAAATCTCCTTCTCATATATTCTCCTCTCCCACAATAGCCATGCAGCAAATGCTAGCTCTGACAAGATTTGTTACATAGCCCAGATTATAAAGGGAAGAGGAGTGGCTAAGCGAGCTCAGCTGTGAGCACAGGGATTTCCAACATGGCCGATTAAACATTGTTCTGCCAGAAGAAATAAAACCATTTAAAATGAAGCAGAAGTGCTTCTCAGTGCTGGAGTAGGAGCAATCAGATGCTGTGGTCTTCTGGCTCCACACTGTCGTGGTAACCGCATGACAGTTGGGCTCCTATATCCCTACTTTGAATAGAGTTGAGTTGAATTACTTGGATTTGTCATCACTTTATTATCTTGAGGGTCCCATCATAAAGTGATGATATGTAGTGATGAGCGAATATACTCGTTGCTCGGGTTTTCCTGAGCACGCTCGGGTGATCTCCGAGTATTTATGACTGCTCGGAGATTTATTTTTCGTTGCCTCAGCTGCATGATTTACAGCTGATAGACAGCTTGATTACATGTGGGGATTCCCTAGCAACCAGGCAACCACCACATGTACTCAGGCTGGCTAGCAGCTGTGAATCATGCAGCTATGTTAACAAAAACTAAATCTCCGGCAGTTACAAATACTCGGAGACCACCCAAGCGTGCTCGGGAAAACCCGAGCCTCGAGTACACTCACTCATCACTAATGATATATGTTAGATTAAAAATTAGCTCTGTTCAAACTGGAGACTCTGGACCCATGTTCTCATGAGACCCCATGTGATCAGCAAGTTATCACCAATCCTATGGATGGGTCATAAATTTCAATCTTGATAAAACCCATTGGGGATCAAAAAGTAGTGCCTAGAAGCTCCAGTGGCCTAGAAGCTCCGGTGGCCAAATCTGGCATGACGTGATCTGGTAAATTTATGTATTTTGTATTGATTTTCAGTTACATTATAAAAATATTTTCTATTTATGTCTAAAAGCGCAGTTCTGTAGGATTGGGAATAAATTTAATTTAAAAAAAAAATTCCTAAAATACTATAAATTAAAAAGAAACCAGCAAATTAAAAACTTTGAACTTATTTTTAGTTAAAAAAACAACTCAAAAATGGTTTCAAATGCCTTAGGCCTTGTTTTTATTTATCCAGCCCTACAGAATTCTTGGAGGGGTTACAAAAACACTGGAGGGAAACTAATGTGGAAACTGATTTTCAATTTCTTTGGGATCATCCACATTCCTCCGGATCAACACTTGTAGCGCTGGACCCTTCTAGGAACCACGTCAAAAAATGCTAAACCTTGCATTTTTTTCATCCTACTCAACAGTTTTGCAGTACAAATTAGTAAAAAACCCAGATGACAACTTGTGTCATTTTAACATCAGTTGTGATCAGTTGAGGCACAAGAAAATTGATCTTGATGCCATGAATTAATGAAAAAACAGATTTACTATGAAATTATTATATATCAACAGGTAATAATAATAATAATTTTTATTTATATAGCGCCAACATATTCCGCAGCGCTTTACAAATTATAGAGGGGACTTGTACAGACAATAGACATTACAGCATAACAGAAATACAGTTCAAAACAGATACCAGGAGGAATGAGGGCCCTGCTCGCAAGCTTACAAGCTATGAGGAAAAGGGGAGACACGAGAGGTGGATGGTAGCAATTGCTTTAGCTTTTAGGTACTGATACTTCATCAGTTACATAGAGCAACTACAACTAGTGTCTCTCGAAAAAGTTTTATATTGATGCATTGCACAGATAATTCATTGATTTTAGTGGAAGCCATGCAATGTCTCATTTATCCTATGGTGATGCTGCAGAGAAATTAAAAGATTTAACTCTACAATACAATTAAATCTGCACCAAAATCTGCTCCAAGATCTGCAGGGTTTTGCTTCGGATTCAATACAGATTTTCCAGATTTGTGAAAAGTTGTGGGGACCTTATTGGCACTCAGGGATGTTCGATCCAAGGATTTAACAAATGTATGTAGAGTGAGAGCCCATGTCCTGTATGATAATCAGGCCATACAATATTTACTGATATTGTATGCCAATAATTCCCAGATTATTTCCCTTACTGCATTTAAAGGGTTTGCACCAATTTTAAAAGTAACTAGTATTAATATAGGTGATAATTTGATGGATACTGGTAGTTGATCGTGCACACTATTGTTCTTTTTGCTGTCAATGGGACGGTCATAGGTTAAAGGGGTTTGTGCAGGTTTGGCATGAAAGTCTGCAGTTGCTCTACTTCACTACAAACTTATGAATCCTCAGCATCTCCCACAGCATGTGTTGTCCGGATTGTCCAGTGAGAAGACTGGGCGGCCATGTGACTCCAAGTATGCAATGTGTATACTTCCAGCTACATTCCGACTAGTCATGCTCAACTTTGCTCCCTTGCATGGAGCGAGGCTGACCACATCTAGTTGGAATGTGGACACGAGTATGCATATCACATACTTGTATTCACATGACTGCCTGCTTTTTGCTCCGGTACCAGATAACCTTGACCGCATACGCTATGAGGACTCACAAGTTTGCAGTCACATTGAGTGACCACAGATTTCCGTGCCAAACTTGGGCAACCCCTTTAAACAAATTTGTCCACCTTTAAAAATTCTTCTATTGAGACTAAATGGGACCAAGTCAGACTGGTGTCTCCAGCTTTTCAGCCTCTTACTTCAGCTTGTATGACAAGTTCCATTTTCATAGAAATTAAACCTTTTCCAGATGATTAAATCAATGAGAAGTGAATTATCTCTTTACACTTTAGTCTTGTACAGACAGTACTTCTCTATGAAGAGTTAGATGTGTGATGGACATGTCGTCAGGACTTGGAGGAAGGGTTAGATTGATTTACTTAATTTATGTTTGGCCCCACTCCAGTGTAAACTTCTGCAGTCCCACAAGTGATGACATCTTGCCGTTTAAACCCATGTTAGAAAATCAATTGAATCCTTGCTACTTGTACTCGGCTTTGCTTGAACACTTTGGAGAATATGAATGGGAAGTGTTCCATGGAAAACCAAATCAGACAAATAAATTGTTTTTCTTCTTTTAGAAGCCTCTCATATGTTAGTCAACAACGCAGTACCATTGACATCTCCTTGAGAAATACATTTCATGGTCCATAATAGGACCCAGGAAGCTACTAGGCCATTGTGCTGCCCAACTTTTCCATTTTTTCAAACCTGATACTAGAATCCAACCCGCCTGATCCTTCTTGCTCTTCCCGATATCCATTGGGAAAGAGTCAGGAAACTTCAAACACAATCAGATGGTTTGTCAGTCTTGAAGCACCTTTCAGGCTGTGAATTTTTATGGCATAGAAATATCTATGTTTTGTACCCTATAATATGTGATTGTGAACCCGAATTTCCCGTTTATTATTATTTATATAGCGCCATTGATTCCATGATACTGTACATGAAAATGGGTTACATACAAATTACAGATATCGCTTGCAGTAAACTAACCATGCGAGCTTACATTTTACAGGATGGTGGGGAAGGAGACAGTAGGTTGGGGGGTTGCACCAGCTCAGGTGTTGGTGAGGCAGTAGCTCTGATAGTGGTAAGGAGATGGGATTTCAAGTTCCATCCGAAGGAGCCAAGTGTGGTTGATAGTCGGACGTGTTGGGGCACAGAATTCCAGGGGATGGGGGATATTCCGGACAAGTCTTGGAGGCGATAGGGTGAGGAACGAATAAGTGTGGAGGAGAGAAGGAGGACCAGAGATTACGCGAGGGAAGATATTGTCAGATTAGTTCAGAGATATATGGAGGAGACAAGTTATGGATGGCTTTATAGGTCAGTATTAGCAATTTGAACTGGATATGCTGAGGGAATGGGAGCCAGTGAAGAGCCAGTGAAGAGATTTGCAAAGGGGAGAAATGGAGGAGTAGCGAGGAAAGTGATGAATTAGTCAGGCAACAGAGTTAAGGATGCACTGAAGAGGTGCGACAGTGTTACCTTGCAGACCACAGAAAAGGATGTTGCAGTAGTTGAGGCGGGAGATGATGAGGGCACGCACAAGCATTTTTATAGACAGAGTTGTGGAAAGAACAGATTCTGGAAATATTTTTGAGCTGGAGATGACAGAAGGTGGAAAGAGTTTGGATGTGCGGTTTGAAGGACAGGGCAGAGTCAAGGGTTACTCTGAGGCAGCCAACTTCCGATATGGGGAAATCGTGATGTAGATTATTGTGATAGATAAATTAGGTAGGGAATATCTGTGAGATGGACGAAGGATGATGGGTTCAGATTTGTCCACATTGAATTTGAGGAAGCGAGAGGAGAAGGAGGATATAGCTGATAGACACTCCGGGATTCTGGAGAGTAGAGAGGCGACATCTGGGCCAGAGAGATAGATCTGAGTGTCATCAGCATAAATGTGGTACTGGAATCCATGGGACTTTGAGTTGTTCCAGGCCAAGGGTATAGATTGAGAAGAGTAGGTGTCCTAGGACAGAGCCTTGGGGGACTCCAACAGAGAGAGGGTGGGATGCGGAGGTAGTGTGGGAGTGGGAGACGCTAATTGTGCGGTTGGAAAGGTATGATAAGATCCATCCTGGATAGGGATGAGGTCTTTGATGCCAAAGGAAGAGAGGATCTGTAGTAGGAGGCAATGGTCAACTGTGTCAAAAGCAGAGGACAGGTCTAGAAGAAGGAGTATTGAGAATTGTTTGTTGGCTTTGGCTGTAAGTAGGTTGTTAGTAATTTTGGTAAGGGCAGTCTCAGTGGAATGATGGGGATGGAAACCAGTCAAAGAGCTAGATGAGAGGTGGAAGGAAAGTTCAGCGTGGACGTGCTGCTACAGGAGTTTGGAAGCAAATGGGAGCCATGATATGGGGCTATAGCTGGACATAGCGGTCGGCTCGAGGGATGGCTTTATAAGGATAGGAGTGATTGTGGCATGTTTGAAAGCAGAAGGGAAGGTACCAGAAGTTAGTGATAGGCTGAAGAGATGGGTTAAGGAAGGGATAAGTGTGGTGGTAAGGATGAGGATGAGGTGAAATGGGATGGGGTGAAGTGCACAAGTGGTGAGGTGTGATTTGGAGAGAAGACGATTAAGCTCTCTTTCAATGATGTTGGAGAGGAAGGTTATGGGGGAAGGGCATTGGTCTGGTATAAAGAGGGGTTGTACTGGTTGAACAATAAAGACTTGTCTTGTTTGGTATATCTTATTTTTGAAGTGTGTCAAATCCTCATGAGAGATGAGGGAGGTCAGAGGGGGCAGTGGTGAGCGGAGGAGGGAATAAAAATTGTTGAATAACTGTGAGGGAAGATTTGAAAGTGAGTGTTGCTTGATTGAATGCAGTGAAATCATCTTGTAAATGTGTTTTCTTCCAATGCCCTCTGTCACCCTGGACACTTGCCGGAGCTTTTTTAGTGATGTTATTGTGCCAGGGTTGTCTATTGATACGTCGCACTTTGCCATGAACAAGAGGGGCGACCTCATCGATGGCTGATGCGAGACTGGCATTGTAGAAAGCAGTGGCAGTGTCTGTGTCGTGGAGTGAGGATATGGATGCCTGTGGTAGAATAGAGTCAGAGAGTGTGTGAGTGTCTAGGTGGGAGAGGTTTCTGCCAGGGTGCGCTAGTTTCTGGACATGGGTGACAGGTGAAGAGGACAGGGATGAGAAAGTGAGTAGATGGTGGTCAGGTAGAGGGAGAAGGGAGGTTGTGAAGTTAGATATGGAGCAGAGACAGGTGAAGATCAGGTCTAGTGTATGTCTGTCTGTGTGGAAGGCTGAGGAGGACTACTGAGTAAGCCCAAAAGATGGAGAAAGAGACAGGAGATTGGAGGCTGCTGACTGAAGCGTATCAGTAGAGATGTTGAAGTCACCCATGATGATAATGGGAATGTCAGTGGAAAGAAAGTGAAGAAGCCATGTAGAGAATTGGTCAATAAAGGCAGTGGCCAGGCCTGGAGGTCGGTATATGACGGCCACTTGGACGTTGGATTGACAGTAGATGCGGACAGAGTGCACTTCAAAAGTGGGGAGGATAAGGTAGGGTAGAGGTGGTATTGGGTTGAAGGTGCAGTTAGTAGAAAGGAGAAGACCCATTCCTTCACCATATCTGTTGCCAGGGCGAGGAGTGTGGGTGAAGTGGAGGCTGTCGTAACACATCGCAACTGCAGAGGCAGTGTCGGAGGGTATCAGCCATGTTTCTGTGAGGCCGAGGAAGGAAAGATTGTGAGAGAAAGAAGTCAAGAATCACATGAAGCTTATTGCAGATGGAGCGGGCATTCCAGAGTGCTCCAGAGAGAGGGAGCAGGGGGTGGGAATCAAGGGCACGGGTTCAACGTTGGAGAGATTGCGGTAGTTCATATTAGATAGGGAGCGGTAGGAGGGTGAATTAGTGGGAAGTTGTGGGGGTCCATGATAAGCAGATATGTCGCCACCAGTGATGAGAAGCAAAGAGGAAGAGCAGGTGGGAGACCATATGATATTTGACAAGTCCACAAGATATTGTAGCAGAGGAGAGAACAGTCCTTCAGTAATGTCTAACCTTTGACTTTATTTTACAGTGAAGCAATAATTAATTTTCAAAGACGGTAATCACACCAAGAATGAACATTCTATCCTTCTATTAAGATCAGGATATTTTGGCTAACCCTCTGCATAGAAGATATGGTAAATGATAATGAGCAGGGCCATATTGAGGGTGGCAACTGAAATTCCCTAAAGTTTTGGATACTTGGAGCTTGCATATCCAATCCCACAGTTGGCCAAACCTAGCAAAATGCAGCTACACTGGATCCATCCTTATTCCCTGGTTTCTTAGTTAAACATTGTTTTGGGGTACATTTGGCAATATTACGTATTTTGGCACCATACAGTGGGTTTATTTAAACACCGTTGCCCCAATTCGGCAAGAGCGTCGATTTTCTCACTGGTCTTGATAAGTGGGCATGTTAAAGTGAGGCGTTCCTGAATCATTAAGAGGTGCTCGGCTCGCCTTTTAGTGAATGAGCAGCATCTGAAGAGTGGTGGGTGCTTATGTACGCCACGCCAAAAAATTTCCAAGTATTATTTCTGGTGTAAGGAGCACCATAGCTCAGTACCTGTATAATAGCGCCTTACGGACGAAAATAACGGGTGCAAAAGACGCTGATGTGAATAAGACCACAGATTTATTTCCCAAGAAACTGAGTTGCAATTACTTGTTGTCTAGAACACTACACTGCCGGTATGCTCTATGTATATGTCATACCCATTATATGGACTTACAGCATTACAGATTGAGTCTGTACATTAAAATAACAACTGTAATAAATGATGGCTCTCATGCATTCAGAGAGAAATTCGAGTGTTTATTTTAAATTAATCCTCGTCCTTTAATTTTCGAGTAGCCCAGACAGGCTGTTTTCTTTTGGTTCTCCAAAGTACTAACCTTAAATATTTACATTTCATCTGATAGAAACTTTTTATCATTGTCATGCGCTTTTTTTCGGAATGTTTACCATTATATACGGGAGTGTTTGAAAAGCTATAATAAAAGCATTTTTACACAAGATGTATATTTTTCAATGTCACGGTATCCTTTATTAGGCATTTAGGCCCTTATTCGAAATATGCCATTGGTGCGTATGGATTACAGAGTATGTTTATGGCAACACAGGAGAAAAAAGGGACCTTAAAGGGTTATTCCCGAGAAAACAGATGATCCCCAGTCGGACTGGGGATAACTTCCTGATCACTCTGGGTCCAACGCTGGGACATAAGTGATCCTGGAACCAACTTCAAGAATAAGGCTCTACATCCCTGTTTTAAATGGAGAAGAGGTGCAATTGTGGAACTGCCGGAGAAAGCCGAGCATCTAGTATACTACATGGCTTTCTTTGGCACCTCCCTAGACAATTAATAGAGCACATGTGCAATTCTGCTCCATTAAAGATGAGGCTCCCCTTTCTCAAAGTTCCAGAACACCGACCATATGGATCAGAAAGTTATCTTATGGATAAGGGATACCCTATTTTTGAGGGAATATCGCTTTAAGTGTGTGTGATACTTATCACATGTGTGTAGGTTTTATATATTTAGAAAAATTCTAAAGGGCATGTATTATCAGAAATAGACATTCAAATTAGGTATATCTAATATATACTGTAAGGTGGCTGCTGGACACATAGTTGATGGGAGGTATGAATCACGGAGGTGGTTGTCATCTGTGATGTAAACCTGGAGTATTGCTCTGGTACACGTAGTACTAAGAGGCTTGTTAGGGCACCTGGGCAAGGTGCATGGGCAGCTGAAAAGATAGCTGGGTTTGGCTGCTGACATACCCCACCCCACCCCAGGGTGTGGTTTACTTTGTAAATTGGGGCCTGTTGTCTCGCACACGGTCTGTGTGTGTGGATGGTGGTACACCTTCATTGGGACTACCTGTATGGATAGAGAACTGTCTCAAAATGAGCAGGTGAACCCGCAGCTAAACATAACTATTTATATCCTTTATTTTGCACCTTTATGCTGGGAAAGGGCTGCATTTAAGTTTTACCGTGGTGTGGTTTTTGAGGAGTGAAATAAACTAGCCGGACTTGTAAATAGAAACGATTCCTGTGATACCTCTTCCTGCCCCCAAGTGAGTAGCATTGCCACAATATATATACTGTAGAATATGAAAATAAGACAACTCCACTCATCATGGCCTGGCCTGTACAGTAAAGTACATTTTTCATTATTTGAAGAGTTTTTCTTTGTATGGATATCTAAAAATATGGAAAGAGCTCCTTGTGCAAATCTGTGAATCTAGTTGTGGTACCCCAGGGGTTGAGGTACCACAGTGGTATTGCCTTCCTCTTGGGGAGGGTGATGCCATGCCTGGAAGCGAGGATAATCCCTTTGGCAGGTAAGCTGTGTATTCAACACATTCTGACTCCAGGCCAGAAGGGGGAGCTCTGAACTCGGTTTTCAGGGGAGCTTCCATAGATAATATACATTCTGGTCTGGAGAAGGAGTTAGTCTGGTGCAGACAAGGAACATAGAAGGAGCACAGGAGAAGTCAGGAGCTAGAAGACAGCTCCCTCTAAGCTAGAGCACAGAAACCGGGAACCGGTAGCCCGAGGCTATGTGGAACTACAAGTCCCACGGCAGAACCTGAGGTACAGCAACAACCAGAGTCCGGAGTCACTGTGAATAGAGACCCCAAGGAAATGGCTCGAGTTGCCTACCGTGCAGGTACTGTCCCAGGACAGGAGAGAAAGAGTACCTTGCCAGAAAGCCGCAGGCAGCAAGGGACTAATGTTCAGTGCATATTGGAAGGCTCCCAATCTGGCCAAACACACCTGGAGCCCTGGGGACCCCACTTCACCGGTAGGAAATAAAACCATCTTTGCTGCAGCACCATCACCCCCAGAGGACCCCTTTAAGCAGCGTCGGTCACTCTTGAACGAGAACTACAGGTGGTGTCATGAACTTATATTATTTTCACATCCCCTTTAAATACTGTTCCCCTTTTACTAGGGCGCCCGGGGCCACGGACTGGGTCGCCGCCACCGTGACCTCCCCTTTAACAACGGCGAGTGACTCATTACTGAAGGGGTCTTAATTGTCACCTCCTTCCCAACCTCACCACCACACTTATCCCATCCCTAACCCACCTCTTCAACATATCACTAACTTCTGGCACCTTCCCTTCTGCTTTCAAACTTGCCACGATCACGCCTATCCTTAAAAAGCCAACCCTCGACCCAACAGCTATGTCCAGCTATCGCCCAATATCGCTACACCCATTCACTTCCAAACTCCTGGAGCAGCACGTCCCCGCTGAACTTTCCTCCCACCTAACTTGCTCTCTGACAATCTACAATCTGGTTTCTGCCCCCATCACTCAACTGAGACAGCCCTAACCAAAATTTCTAATGACCTACTTACAGCCAAAGCTAACGGACAATACTCTGTACTCCTCCTTCTAGACCTGTCCTCTGCTTTTGACACAGTTGACCACCGCCTCCTACTACAGATCCTGTACTCTTTGGCATCAAAGACCTCGCCCTATCCTGGATCTCCTCATACCTTTCCAACCACACATTCAGCGAATCCCACTCCCACACTACCTCCTCATCCCACCCTCTCTCTGTTGGAGTCCCCCAAGGCTCTGTTCTAGGACCCGTACTCTTCTCAATCTACACACTTGGCCTGGGACAACTCATAACGTCCCATGGATTCAGTACCACCTTTATGCTGATGACACTCAGATCTACCTTTCTGGCCCAGACGTCACCTCTCTGCTGTCCAGAATCCTGGAGTGTCTATTAGCCATATCCTCCTTCTTCTCCTCTCGCTTCCTCAAACTCAATGTGGACAAATCTGAACTCATCATCTTTCCTCCATCTCATAGATCTTCCATACCTGACCTATCTATCGCAATTAGCGACATCACAATTTCCCCCGTACCGCAACTCCGCTGCCTCGGAGTAACCCTTGACTCTGCTCTGTCCTTCAAACTGCACATCCAATCTCTTTCCACCTCCTGTTGCCTCCAGCTCAAAAATATCTCCAGAATCCGTCCTTTCCTCAACCGTCAATCTACTAAAATGCTTGTGTATGCCCTAATCATCTCCCGCCTTGACTACTGCAACATACTCCTCTGTGGCCTCCCTGCTAACACCCTTGCACCTCTCCAGTCCATCCTTAACTCTGCTGCCCGACTAATTCATCTCTTTTCACTACTCCTCCGCTTCCCCTCTCTGCAAATCTCTTCACTGTCTCCCATTCCCTCAGCGTTTCCAGTTCAAATTACTAATACTGACCTACAAAACCATCCATAACCTGTCTCCTCCATATATCTCTGAACTAATCTCCTGACATCTTCCCTCACGTAATCTCCGGTCCTCCCAAGACCTCCTTCTCTCCTCCACACTTATCTGCTCCTCACCCAACCGCCTCCAAGACTTCTCCTGAATATCCCTCATCCTCTGGAATTCTTTGCGCCAACACATCCGACTATCAACCACAATCGGATCCTTCAGACGGAACCTGAAAACCAATCTCTTCAGGAAAGCCTACAGCCTGCACTGACCCCGCTGCCTCCTCATCACTACTGAAGCTACCGCCTCACCAACACCGGAGCTCCTACAACCCTCAACCTATTGTCTCCATCCCCACCATCCTGTAGAATGTAAGCCCGCAAGGGCAGGGTCCTCACCCCTCTATATCAGTTTGTAATTGTTAGTTTGCTTACTGTAAGTGATATCTGTAACTTGTATGTAACCCCTTCTTATGTTCAGCACCATGGAATCAATGGTGCTATATAAATAAATAATAATAATAATAGTTTCAATACCAGATCGTGTACTGCCCACCTGGGGAGGTTGTGCATGGCAGGCACAACACTGGAGAGTTGTGTGAGTCCACTAGAGATGGCTGCAGCTCGGACCGCTGGTTCATAGGCATATACTGCTGGAACTGAAATAAATGTTTAAGAATCAGAAAAAACTTGCAGGATAGTCTGGGCACTTGTAGAAGATGAAGGAAGTCCAAAGTCAGGTAGGTAGATGAGCAGGTTTGTTTTTTTTTTAATTGTATTGCACATTTCAGAATTGATCCATTAAATGTATCTGAGGAAGGAGGCGGATCAACTCTGAAACACATAATACAACTAAAAAACGTCTTCATCTACCTGACTCTGGATATCCTTCATCTACTGGCAGAACCTGGAATATCCCACAATTTTTTTCTGATTCTCAAACGTTCTTTATATGGATTGACACACTAAAACAGAACAGTCCAAAAACTAAAGGTATGTGTGTGTCTGTGTATATATATATATATATATATATATATATATATATATATATATACACATACATACATACATACATGTACTCCTTTCCGTTGTCTTTCACTTTAATGTGACTGTTCAAATAAAATAAATGCTCTTGGAATATTGAAAAATTCAATTTTCCAGTGAGCTTTGCTGTACAGGTTGGGACATAATGAGTGGAGTGATCTCATTTTCAATTGGTAAGTGGTAAATTAAATACCAAATAGCAGCTCTAGTTTACTGCTGGAGATCTACATACATATATTATGAAAAATTAGTCCCGAAATCATCCCAGAATCGTAAGTCAAGGCCCTATAGCACTCATATTAAAAGTATATGTCATGTATATCTTTTTCCTAAATGGCTGGGACGGGTTCCATCCATTGGCCACCCACGCATCACCCATAGTCTCCCATGTGAAAAAAGAAGCATATATCGGTATGTTACCTTGTTTTTTTGTTTTTTTACTGGATGGCAGTAAATTGCATTGATTTGGTGTCATGATATATATATATATATATATATATATATATATATATATATATATATATATATATATATATAACACAATTTTAGAAATATTATGGATGGGCACATGACTTTTCATCTTTGGTAGAATGACTTGAAATTGGACCAACTTTATAGATTAAGCTCCCTTAATAAATATACCGTAGATATAAAGCTAGAGCAGGGTGTAATTAGAAATAGGATTTTCATTAGACAATATGGTTCCTTTGATCCTGACAAAAAGCATAATTATGACTTGCACTTTTTCCAGACGAGATGTTACTAGCACAGGTGGTAATTAAACAGCATGGAGAAACACGCACGCATACAAGAATGATTAAACACATAGGCCTCTATTACCTTTCTCTTAGCTAAAAATTACAGAACTGAGAAATTATGGGCCAATTACATTTTTGCATTTTGTTCTTTTTTTTGTAAATTTTTTGCGTTTTTTCGCCAGTTTTTACATGAACTTTATTTTTCTTTTTAATATGCTCCTTTTTTAAGTCTACTTTGTATATGTTCACCTGTTTTTGTTTTTTATATTCGCCATTGTAGTTTATCTATGTTTTTGGGTGATTCATTAATTGTGAATTTTTTTTTAAAAAGTCACAACCTTTTTACTCAAATATACTCCGGTCCTCTCCCAGAGAAAACATTATGCACATCTGGAATTTTTGAAATTTTGGCACATTTTATTAGAAAATGTGACTTTTTGCACCAAAGAAGTCACGAAAAAAGTTGAAATAAAGAGTATTTTTGATTTTGCTCAAAATTAATAAACCACCTGCGCCATTTTGGCATTTTGAAGAATTCGGTGAAAAAATGTTAACGAATACCACGACACAAAAAGAGGAAATGTGACTTAAAAAAAAATGTGAATGCTAAATCGTGATGTGTGTTCTAAATTTCACTTGTTGAAAACGGCTAGGCTAGTCCTAGGAAAATAAAATTTAAAGGGATATACCCATCACTGACACGATTGCAGGAACAGTTGTTGTCCGAATGAGCGATTGTTCAAAAGCTATGGAAGCGGTCATCAGAAAAACATCTATTGTATAAATCATGTTTTTGTGTTATAGTAAATGTTGTTTTTTTTTAATTTTTGCAAATGTTTTTTTTCCATATCACAATTTGTATAAAGAAAAACTGTTCCATTTTTTTCTTCTGCCACTGAAGCTTTCCTAGACTCTAATTTCATTTTGTTTCAGGAAATAACACATGCACATAGCCATAATGGTCAGATGAGTCTTTACAAATGTTATTGTGAATGGAGGGGGAGCAGGGAGGCTGTGACATCACCAATATTCAGTGGCGTAACTAGAGTCCGATGCGCTCTTTTTTCAAAATTTAGACCTGGATCCCCACCTACATGTTGGTCAGATTAGCCCTTCTGGCATCCTAAATCCTAAAAAGACATATGTGTTGCCTCCCCCTTCCATTATGTAATAATGTCTCCCATCATGCACTAATGTCACCCTGTCATCCTGGGCGCCTTTCTGGTATAACGTCCTCTATCCTTGACCCTTTCTGGTACTAATGTCCAACATCCTGTGCCCATTCCAATAATGATGTCCCCCATCCTGTGCCCCTTCCAGCAATAAAGTTCCCCAATCCTGTGCCCCTTCCAGTAATAATGTCCCCCATCCTTTGCACCTTCCAGTAATAATGTCCCCCATCCTGTGCCCCTTCCAGTAATAAAGTCCCCCATCCTGTGCCCCTTCCAATAATAATGTCCCCATCTTGTGCCCCTTTCAGTAATAATGTCCAACATCCTGTGCCCCTTCCAGTAATAATGTCTCCCATCCTGTGCCCCTTCCAGTAATAATGTCCCCCATCCTGTGCCCCATCCAGTGATAATGTCCAACATCCTGTTCCCCTTCCAGTAATAATGTTCCCCATCCTGTGCCCCTTCCAGCAATAATGTCCAACATCCTGTGCCCCTTCCAGTAATACTGTCCCCTTCATGTGCCCCTTCCAGTAATAATGTCCCCCATCCTGTGCCCCTTCCTGTAATAATGTCCAATATCCTGTGCCCCTTCCTGTAATAATGTCCAATATCCTGTGCCTCTTCCAGTAATAATGTCCCCCATCCTGTGCCCCTTCCAGTGATAAAGTCCCCCATCCTGTGCCCCTTCCAGTAATAATGTCCAATATCCTGTGCCCCTTCCAGTAATAATGTCCCCCATCCTGTGCTCCTTCCAGTAATAATGTCCAATATCCTGTACCCCTTCCAGTGATAATGTCCCCCATCCTGTGCCCCTTCCAGTAATAATGTCCAATATCCTGTGTCCCTTCCAGTGATAATGTCCCCCATCCTGTGCCCCTTCCAGTAATAATGTCCCCCATCCTGTGCCCCTTCCAGTAATAATGTCCCCCATCCTGTGCCCCTTCCAGTAATAATGTCCAATATCCTGTGCCCCTTCCAGTGATAATGTCCCCCATCCTGTGCCCCTTCCAGTAATAATGTCCCCCATCCTGTGCCCCTTCCAGTAATAATGTCCAGCCTCCTGGGCATTTTCCTGGTTTTATGTCCCCCATCCTGTGCCCCTTCCAGTAATAATGTCCAATATCCTCTGCCCCTTCCAGTGATAATGTCCCCCATCCTGTGCCCCTTCCAGTAATAATGTCCAACATTCTGTGCCCCATCCAGTAATAATGTTCCCATCCTGTGCCACTTCCAGTGATAATGTCCAATATCCTGTGCCCCTTCCAGTAATAATGTCCAACATCCTGGTGTAATGTACTCGCACATCCAGTTGAAATAGGGGCTGGCATTGGCGTGTCCTCCTCCCTCATGTGCCAGGTCGAGGTCGCACCCTCTGAGACCGCCATCTTTACGCGGCTGCCTATAGTTATTGTTGGATCCTGTGTTATCATCTGTGTATAAAGGTGTTAGCTGTCAGTGATATCCTGCCTTTGGTGATCATGCGTCCGCTGAAAACTCTTCCTGAAAATTGCACGATTTCTAATTTTGTTTTGCAATAAAAATCGAGGTTTGAAAAAAATTGGCAAAATTCTTTTGAAATTCCACATAATTAAAAATTTGGCTTTAAAACAGAAGGTCATTTTCTGATTATAGCCTCCGTTTAAGTGAATGGTCACCATAATACTCAAGACAGGAAAGCAGCTAAAAGAGAACACATAGGTATAGGTGGATTCAAAGCAACATGTGATATTTATTCAGCGTTGTTAATAATTCTTTGCTAAATATGCTGACCCTATGGACAATATTGCAAGGGCAGGATCTAATCATTGGGTTTTTTGCTTACAGGCAGCAGGCTCTACTGGCTGCAATCAGTGAAAAAGATGCCAACATCGCCTTGCTGGAACTATCTGCCTCAAAAAAGAAGAAAACACAAGATGAAGTGATTGCGCTCAAGAGAGAGAAGGACAGGCTGGTCCACCAGCTAAAACAGCAGGTAGTTACTAGTACAAGTATGGACGATGACTATGTCTCACCACTGGGGTCAAGTATGTCAAACGATTCGTACTTCGAAGGGTATTCCAATATTGGACATTTGTGGCATTAGTGCTACAGTGGCATACACAAACTCATGCATGCTCAATCAATTCAGGTATGTTTTTTTTTTTGAGTGATTGGCCAACAACTATTTTAGATGTAGGGTCACCAGAACAGTCAAAACATGGACACTAAAAAAAGGAGTATACTTAGGACAAGGTAGGATCCTTTCTCCAATCGATGATTGTTTTAGAACTTTCAGAGCTTATCATTTCTATGGCCAGCTGGTCTGTCACGCCCCCTCCTGTGATAGGCAGCTCACTGTTTATGGACTTTCTTTATACAGAGCCTGGTGTGGGCGGGGCTAGCTTCCTCAGCTCTGCTGTATTACTAAATCTAAAAACTCTGATTGTGTTAGAACCGCTGCACCCAGTAATCTAAAAGATACATCATTGGATTCAGCTTCTCTTTGCTTACATTACGCTGCTCCCAGATGAGGTACCAAAAACCTGCTGACAGATTCTCTTTAAGTTCAGATCGAGCACTAGAGTAACAAATTTCCAAAAACCTTTATTGCAGAGACCAGTATCAGAATACTCAAGATATTTTCTGTTTATAATGTATTTGTTCCATCAATAAGCACCATGCATTGAAGATCCATGGACCCAACATGGACAACTCCCGGGGTGATTGAGTGTAAACATCTACGGCGGCCGCATGACCCGCCCGTGACTATATACTAGTGTATATTCAGACACTGTAGAGGTTGTGCAGGCAGTTTGCATCAGCCATGTAATTGTATCGCTGCAAGAGCCCATTAAGGACTTTCCATTACTTCACCATAAGTAATTCATCCTCACCGGGGTTAACCCTTTGTGGGACTGTATTTTGAGGCACAATTTAAACTAAGCTGGAGTAGCCATTCAGAGGCGTTTAGATTTTTTATACTCTGGTCCAGCTTCTCGTCATGTATTCCCGAATATTAGGAAACTTCCTTTCAGAGTAGATTCCTGACATGAAAAGAGCGACATGTGGAAATGAATGCCCATCCGTACGGAACGGCAGGACGCGCGTCCATGTAATATCGGTAATTCTGTTACGTTACTGGGGACAATTACTTCTCGTAAATTGGGAAAAATATTTCAGTTTACATTTTAAAGGACTCGTACAAATGACAGATCTGTGTTATAGGGGTATAATATGGCTCCCATAGGAGCCTGCTGTGCCGATATTCTACCCATTATATCCCACCACATTCATACATAGTTGTTCTACCCGAAAAGCTTTGCCATACCCAACTACCCCGATGCCTAGGAATCTATTATCTCTCTATTATCTATCATCGATTATCTATCTATTATCTATCTATTATCTATCTCTATCTATTATCTATTTATTATCTATCTCTATCTATTATCTATCAACTATATATTATCTATATCTATCTATCTATTATCTATCATCTATATATTATCGATATCTATTATCTATCTGTATATCTAATTATCTATCTATCTATCTATTGTCTATCTATCTATCTATCTATTGTCTATCTATCTATCTATTGTCTATCTATCTATCTATTGTCTATCTATTGTCTATCTATCATCTATCTATCTATCTATCTATCTCTATTGTCTATCTATCTATTGTCTATCTCTCTATTATCTATCTATGTATCTATTATCTATCTATTATCTATCTATCTATTGTCTATCTATCTATTGTCTATCTATCTATCTATCTATCTATCGTCTATCTATTGTCTATCTATCTATTGTCTATCTATCTATCTATTGTCTATCTCTCTATTATCTATCTATGTATCTATTATCTATCTATTATCTATCTATCTATCTATTCTCTATATATTATCTATCTATCTATTTATCTGTTGTCTGTCTATTATCTATCATCTATCTATCGGCTATATAGTTATTGATCTTTTTTTGTCCACCTTTTTCTGTCTTTCCTTCTTGCCTTGTTTCTCTTTCTTTTACTCTCTCTTTCACCCTTTTATCCTTCTCTTTCTTATTTTCTTTCATTCTTTTTCTCTTTCTCTCTCTGTCTTTCTTTTATTCTTTCTCCCTTTTATCATTCATTTTCTTATTTTCTTTTTCTTTGTTTGTTTCTTTTTCTCTTTATTTATTTTCCTTTCTTTCTTTCCTTCATTTTTCCTTCTTTATTTCTTTCTCTTTCATTTTCTCTCTATTTATCCTTTTCTCCTTTAACTCTTTCTCTCTCCTTTTTTCTGTTTCTTTCTTTCCCCCTTTTTTCCTTCTTTCTTTCCTTCTTTCCTTCCTTCCTTTCTCATGTCTAACTACCTAGCTTTCTCTCTCCATCACTGTACAATAGTTGAGCATACAGTATATACACATACGTCAGTGATCAGGGTTAGAACTTTGTGTCTGTGTCATATTTTTTCCTACCAATCAAAGTTCCGCTACCAAATTACAAAACCAACCCCATCGGACCTGACATTTGATGCCTTGTTGAAGGTGGAGGTGACGTTTACAGGTTCATTGTACAAATCACTGCTAGATGAGATGAAATGATTAGACGTGAGGGTCACATGGCCATGGGCACAGAGTCTGGAGGACCTCAGACCAGTACAAATGTCCTGCACACTGGGAGGGGACATGTTCACTGGTTTCCCAGCACTTGGTGCAGAGAGCAGATGTTCCCACCAGAGTTAAAAGACTGGGAATTCACGCCTAACTGTCGCAGCTTTCTTTACAGGTCTATATAGATAGGAAAGAACAACAAAGCTTGAACCTTCCCAACATATGTGATGCTGACTTCATCACAGCCATAATTGCCAAGTACCTGGTTCACAGCCATGATGCAGACACAGTGGCATCGCCTCAGGTCAGTCAGCTGCAGAAAGCATCTAGAGCCTAGAAAGCATTGTGCTGCTCACTAGAAGTCCCAGCATTTCCCAGCAGCCACTGATTGGATTGCATGCTAGGACTTCAAGATGTTTTGGAGAGCAGCGTGCACCCCAATCCGGTGTTCCCCCCTTCCCACTCCATAGTGCCGCCTCATCCTCCAGAACTAGTGCACTCAATATGTTTTCCATGGCTTTATTAATGCTAATTAATGCAAGACCCCTTCAGCTGCCCTGCACATGTGAGCTTGCCTGGCACTCTGCTCAGCAGCTGCCAATCTTCCTGCAGTTACATCAATCCGCCAGAAGATGGCTCTGCTTAGAAAGTTTTCCTAAGAAAATTAAACAAATCCGATTTGCTGCATTACCAACATATCACTATCGTCAGTGAGGATCCGGGATGGCGTTTGCTATGGCAGCTGCTTTTGCATTTGTCTCTTGTTACAATTTCTAGACTTGTTGTTTTAGTCGATGTGACGTTTTGTGATCTGACGTGAACTTGTGATTGAATGATGTTGGTGCCAGTATTCACTAAGGTACGGTAGACAAGATTTTGGAGGTATCTGTGGGGGTTCCTTCTCATTCACCCACAAGAACATTTGTGAGGTCAGACCCTGGTGTTCGGGAGAGGGCCGGTCAGGACTCTGCGATCGGTCACGTTCTTCCACACCAAATGCCCCCAACCATGTCTTTATGGACCTTGTGCACTGGGTGCAGTCATGGGGAACAGAAAAGGGTCTTCCACACAAAGCTGGAGGCTACAATTGTCCAAAATGTCTTGTGCTGGAGAATTAAAGAGGCTGTCCGGCACCATAACTGTTTTTTTTTCTTCTTCGTAAACCTTGTTACTGTGTGTCTCTCAATACATCCTTTATGTTATTTTAGCAATATTACCTTTTATCATGCTATAGCGGCACGTTCTCCTGGCTGGCTGCAGCTCTGATGGGGTTAATCCACAACTTCCTCTCTCCTTGCTTCCTGTGTTGTCTTACTACAAGTTCCATCATGCATTGCAATGGTCTGAAAGCCAGCACCTATCACACCCACTCAAAACCCCACCAAAACCCCTCCCTGCCCTCCTTCCTCTATCTCCAATCTGCTACACCTATTAGGACTCTGTGCAAGTACCGACTGCTGGTGAGCAGAGCGAGCGATCATTTAGACATGGGCAGTCTGCTTGTTTTTGGTGATCTGGATCACTTAGCACCACTCACTAAAAAGAGCCCGATTTTTTGGGGATTCTACATGGATCCCATTAAACATGAATTAACCATGGATGATTACATTTTTAAGATAACGTTAACGCGGCCAAGACTCCTCCCACCCATGGCCACAACCACGCCTACTTACAGCCAGCCAATTAAATTGATGAGTGGCCGGATTACGCCTGTCGAACACCGGAATTTTACACCCAGGGAGAGCCTTTAATAGAATTTAGTGGCTCTCACTTGGGTGCTGACTCCCGTTCAATCCCGTTCAATCACGACTGATCCATCACTAAAAAAAAATCGTTAAAAATTATTTCATCCCATTGTAAGGAGATAGACAATGTCACGCACCGTGTAGGACAGACTAAGTGCAACATAAAGGGATAAGGGAAGGGAAAACCAAACACTAGGGAAGGGGGAAATGGAGACCCCTAGACTGATCTGACATCACCCTGTCTGTCCTACCATCCCTATATAGGTTCCGCACCTATCGCCGAGCAGGATACCTAGTCCCTGTGTGACCTTGGCGATAAGCCCTGCACCGGAAGGACAGGAAGAACACTAGTCAACCCACTAAGGCTACTTTCACACTTGCATCGGTACGGGGCCGTCACCATGCGTTGGCCCGATGTACCATCGCACGTTGTGAAATTAATGAACAACGAGGGCAGCGGATGCAGTTTTTTAACGCATCCACTGCCCCATTGTAATGTCCGGGGAGGAGGGGTCGGAGTTTCGGTCATGCATGCGCGGTCGAAAACGGCGGACTCGACGCACAAAAAAACATTACATGTAACTTTTTTGTGCCGAGGGTCCGCCAAAACACGACGCATCCGTTGCACGACGGATGCGTCGTGTGGCCATATGTCGCAATGCGTCGCTAATGCAAGTCTATGGAGAAAAAACGCATCCTGCGGGCAACTTTGCAGGATGCGTTTTTTCTCCAAAGCGACGCATTGCGACATACGTCACACAACGCAAGTGTGAAAGTAGCCTTACACCAAAGGCATGGTGTTAGGAAAATGCATGTGATATTAAAATGTGTAATGCATTACTTGTTACAACTTTGTCTAAAGGTCGTGTCATAGATCCTGCTATGCATATTCATCATCCATTCACAGCAGATACTGAAGCAACCTGTAGCATGGCTAAAGGGTGTGTAGTCGATGGGAGGTATGTGCCACATAAGTGCCTTGTTGCTGTAATGTAGCCCGGAGTATTTCTTTGTTGTACATAACCATGTATATATATGTGTTTCAGGACCTGTGGTGATGTCAGACCACATGGCTAATCATGTGATGGGTTACTGGGTGTGGTTAGCTCTATATAAGACAGGCTAATGCTTAATACAGCAGATATTTGTGGAGGTGAAACCCTCCTGAGTGTGTTAAGGCTCCAGGACTGAGCCTGATGGACTGGACACTTTGTTTTCTTTTCCTGAGCTAAAGGCTATTTGTTTGCTGTTATTTTGCCATGTGGTTTATGAAGTAATAAACCCTGTGAACTTTTAAAGGAATGTGCCTCCTGATTGTCAGCCGTCGCACCTGAGTGAGTGAAATCCCTACAAACCCTATCCTAAGCCTCCTAGCACATGGATTGAATGGTGTCCTAGAATATAAACCAGCTTCAGTTTCTCTAGAATAAACTTTATTGGCATAGCCCTGGTTTTGGTCTAGCGCATCCTCTCTTCTCGCATCGCCATCCTCCTTCTTGCTCCATGTGGATGGCACGTACGATGTCACCACACAGCATCCTTAGCATCGCGCTCCTGTCTAGGCGCACTTCTCTATGCCCTTTGAGCAAAGTATTGTAATGCGTATTTGTGGGGAAAGGTGAAAGAGCGCTGATGCATACGCACTACAATACTTTGCTCTTCCGGCGGTAGGACAGTGAGAAGTATGCCTGCACAAGGGCGCGATCCTGAGGACACTGTGTAGTGACGTAGGATGCATCATCCACAAGCAGCAAGAAGGAGGATGGCGATTGCAAAAAGAGAGGAGGTGCCTGACCAAGCCCAGAAATACCCACCAGTCCGGACCACATTGTTGGTGTGTGGATTGGGTACATATATACAGCATACTACAATAGAATGCTGCAACAGAGGACTTGCAGGTGGTGGCTCTCCTTTATATGGGTAAAACCTGGTAACAGGTCCCCTATAAATAGAATCTGCCAACAGTTTTTTGCTAGATAATCTGATAGCAGTATTATATAGGGCTGAAATTAGATTGATTGATTAGAATACCCGTTTTCTGTGTAGATGTAACAGAGCTAAGACTTCTGGGCTGTGTGTTACCCTGCCCACACCACACTTCCTGTGTACACTGTGAATTGTCAGCAACCTGCCAATCAGTGGTGGGGGGCGGGGTTACAAAAATTAGCCTGACTTGCCTGCACGTGAGATGTAGTCCTCTAGTGATAATCTCCTGCTGATAAAACACTGATTGCATTGAAACTATAACACGCAGCCTAAGATGTAATCAGACTCTCTGTCCCTACATCATGCTGCTCTCTTATTAAGTAGCAAAAACCTGCTGACAGATTTAAGTACTACAACAACAGTCAGAGCTGTAGCTGTAGGACTTCCCACCAATAATGTCGGTGGTTATATATTGTCGTTCACATGTAAGGTGGTCTCCAGTTCATCTGTTTGTGGAGCTGGGACTTCATAAAGATCATCCATCATCGACAAAGTCGTCCGAACAAGACACTTAAAAGAAAAACACAGATTTGTAAAATTCAATGGCAGAATTCACCTGCAAGAGTTTAACTGGAATATTTGATTTGGCTGAGTGCTATCTTCACGTTTCGCAGTCTCTAGGAGTATCGGGTGGTCAGTAATGTTTTTCTCTAATTCATATAAATCTTTCCTGTCGTTCATTGCACTTCTCCATAGAATAACACAATTAATGAGACATCACTTAACCTTTTTTTTTTTTTTTCTCCCGCACGATCGCAAAAAAAAAAACGCACGAGTGCCCTGTTGCCGGTGCAAAAGCCTCTCTCCATCGAATATGCGAGGATACGATAATCACATCTCATGTGTTAATAGCGCAGAATAATACGTCTGCTGCACCTGAAAAAATATACAGAATAAATTGCTACAGTCCATGATTAATGAAGACACAAAAGAGAATAGTAAAACCAAAAACACTCAGTTTGAAAAAAATTATTTTTTTTTTTTGCAGTAATCCGCAAGTGCTAGTAAAAGATGTAAATAACAGGGTATTTGGTTGATACGTTTTTTGCAAAAAATGTATACTAAGCTGCTCTACCAATCTTCACGGTATACCCATATCAGAGCAGTCCTAACTAATGTATGCAATCCCTATCTGATGTATTTAAAAACCTGATCATCTGTATATTACCTGTGTGAACAGGGTTCAGAGAGGAAAAATCCATGTGTGCATACAGGGTAGAACAGCTTTTGTGCAGATAGCCCAAGAGGAGTGGTGGAAAACTCCCCAGTCTTGTAGACACAAGAGAACAATTATGGAAACAGGAACACATGGGCTACTTGCACAGTGAACAAGTCTGTAAGAACATGTTCACACACCACCAAGAAACCTGAAGACACAAAAGAGAATAGTAAAACCAAAAACACTCAGTTTGAAAAAAATGATTAATGCATCGCCTTCAGAAAATGAAGCATTCGAAGGAATTTGTGCTGCAGTCGTTCATGTTGAGACATGTAGGAAACGGTCTCGTTTAAGAAAGCCTCTGTGCAGATTAATAATTCAGAATTTACAGACAAAGAAAACATTGTTTTATGCATTGTGTCTGATCTATAGATAATCCCAGGGGGGTCACAACGTGGGTCACAGATGCATAATTTTGCATTTACAATAGTTGGCTTTAGAGACCTGTGGGGTCTTTTTCCTATTCACTTTAATTAATGGATTTAAAGGGGAACTAAACCCAAATTGTAAATTTATAAAAGTGATGCTTAAGTAAGAAGATAGCAATAGTGGTCACTTTTATATACGTAAAGGCTTGTAGAGGTTCTCAGAACTGTAGATTTGTGACATAATGTTGTGATCATGGAGGTGGACATTTTTCTGCACTTAGTCTTTTTGTTGCCATCAGTTTTCCTATTGTATAAAACCTTTATTGCCCTTATTGCATATGCCAGGATACATCATTTTTAAAGGTGTTTTCATACAAAGAGCGTTGTAGTAGGTTGGCCTCTAATCAGACCATTGGCCCCGATTTACCAAAATCCGCAATTTTCTGGCCAACCTTGATGAAGGGCCTGTTTGGAGCCAGACTCTCCTGATTCTTTAAGTGGTGCATGCCTCTAAATGAATTAAGAGTGTCCGGCAAGTGATGTGAGCCTCACAAGAAATCGTGCTCCAGTCCAACTCGTCATGATCATGAATCACACTGCACTGCGCCCTCTGCCATAAATAGAAACTGGCACGAAAATGCCAACATTGGCAAAAAATTTAGCCCAACTCCAAGTTGTGCAAAAATGTTTAGAATTTTCAAACCAATTTAAGCAAGAATTGTTTTGATCAATCGGAATTAAAGTGTGCTAAGGAATATGGTACAATTTCTAAAGCATGTTTTTTTGCTAAAGCAAATTTTTGCAGCATGGTTTAACGAAAAATGGATCATTTGGCTTCTACAGCTTTTATGTATCACATTACATACATTTTTAAGTTAAAAAAAGGTGTCCGTGTCCTTTAAAAATTCTTCTCTTTCAACCATGTTGGTCAAGTGGGATACTGGAAACTGCAGGCAGGCTGGAGACATCCAGGAGACCATGGGAAGGTTGTTGGAATGCTGGAAACCGCAGCCAGGTGGGAGACGTCCAGTAGACCACTGACAGGCGATTGGCATGCTGGAAACTGCAGGTAGGCAGAAGACCTGGGACAGGTTGCTTGGATGCTGAAAACCACAGGCAGTCAGGAGATGTCCAGACCATGGACAGGCAGTTGGGATGCTGGAAACCGCAGACAGGCAGGAGACATCAAGGACACTATACACAACAGTGGAGCAGGTCAACGTGTATAGGGAAACTCAGAGTCTTAGGAACACTAAAGTCTTAATAACAAGACACAGGTGTGTGTTTTGGTAGGCCTTATATTGGCCTGGGCAGATGATCACATGGGCGCATGCTGCACCATCTGCAAAGCCGGATGTGGAGCACCACAGAGTTGAGTTTACCACAGTGAGGGAAGCAAAGCACAGATCTGGGACAGGTGCATCACAGCTGCAAGGTGTCAATTTGAGTAGCAGTGATGATGGGTGGCCTATTGGACTAAGAGACAGTACACACCATTGTACCATGGCGGGAAATATTTTTATGAAATTAATCACATCCCCTGGTCATGGGTTTAATAAATAGGTTCATGAATTTAAAGGGATCACTTATATTTACTAGATGTACTGGCCAGTGATAAAGGTGGAGGAAGCATGAATTTATAGGCATGCAATCGGCTATTACAAGAAACCATTATATCCTGTATTGATATTACGGATTCTTCATAAACCATGGCTTTGATGTGGGGAGTCTTTTGCCAACAGGCTTGACGTCAATCCTTCGAGAATAATGTTTAAAGCCTCTGTCATTTGTTTTCATTTGATGAAGTTCTAAGCAAAGAACTTGACCCTGTCATCGGCCGTTACATGTGTCGTCTTGTTGAACTGCTCTGAACATTCTGGCACGAGCCCTCTGGCTCCCACCAGCCACCTACACTCGCAATCCGCACTCCATGTTCTTGTGAATCCCTGCAGCTACCAAATAATGTCCTTTAATTTTCAGCCTCAAAGTAAACATAGATGTATAGGAACAAAAAAAAGTCACCTTTTTTTTATTCATAAACAAGTCCACTTTTTTTTTGGGCAGATTCGAGAATTGCGGACCTTCTTTATTCATTTAAAGAGTAACCGTCATTTTACTTTTTATTTCATAAATCAACAGTACACATGAAAATAAGAAACTTTGCAATATATCTTATCAGAGAAATGTTTATTTCTCATCCTGAACTGATCTTGAATTCTCAATTCAGGAGTAATATTTGTAAAATTAGTATTCAGTGAAAGCAAATGTTCCCATTACTATGAGGTGACAGTTGGTACTTTTAACCCCTTCACCCCAGAACCTGTGTTCACCTTCATCACCTGGCCAAATTTTACAATTCTGACCACTGTCACTTTATGACAGGAATTCTGGAACGCTTCAATGGATCCCACTGATTGAGACTTATCTTTTGAGAAATATTGTAATTCATGATAGTTGTTACATTTCTTTGAATTTTCTTTCTTTAGGAATTTTGCAATTTTCAAACTTTTTTCATTTGTATGCCCTTAAATCTGAGAGTTATGTCACACAAAATAGTTAATAATACCGTATTTTTCGGACTAAAAGACGCACTTTTTCCCCCAAAAAAAAGGGGGGAAAATGGGGGGTGCGTCTAATAGTCGCAATGCAGGCTTACCTAGGTGGCAGAGGTGCGGTGGCAGAGGTCCGGTGGCAGAGGTGCGGTTGCGGGGGTGTGGCGGCAGAGGAGGCGCAGTAAGCGGGGTCCCTTTCCCCGGTATGGTGATGCAGCAGGCCCGGTATGCAGCAGAGCCGGGTGAATCCTCTTGTTATCGGTGGTGGCGGCCATTTTCCGGAGGCCGCGCGTGCGCAGATGGAGCGCTCTGCTTCCCGGGGCTTCAGGAAAATGGCCGCCGCGATCTCCATCTGCGCACGCGCGGCCTCCCGCGGCCATTTTCCTGAAGCCCCGGGAGCAGAGCGCTTCATCTGCACACGCGCGGCCTCAGGAAGATGGCCACGCCCACCGATAACAAGAGGATTCACCCGGCTCTGCTGCATACCGGGCCTGCTGCATCACCATACCGGGGAAAGGGACCCCGCTTCCTGCGCCTCCTCTGCTGCCACACCCCCGCCACCGCACCTCTGCCACCGGACCTCTGCCACCGCACCTCTGCCACCTAGGTAAGCCTGCATGGTACGCCAGGGACCCCTCTCACGCCATACCTCTCACTGCACCTCCTGATCCCAGCACCTCCTGATCCCAGCACCTCCTGATCCCAGCACCTTCTCATCCCAGCACCTCCTGATCCCAGCACCTCCTGATCCCAGCACCTTCTCATCCCAGCACCTTCTCATCCCAGCACCTTCTCATCCCAGCACCTCCTCATCCCAGCATCACCCCACCTTGCCTCCTGTGACCCTGCTCTGCCACCGCCATAAGATACTGTAAATTCGGCCAATAAGACGGACCCCCATGTTATAAAAAATCTTTTTTTCTGCAATTTTCACCCCAAATTTGGGGTGCGTCTTATGGTCCGGTGCGTCTTATAGTCCGAAAAATACGGTACTTCCCACAAGTCTACTTTACATCAGCAAAATTTTTGAAAGATATATTTTTTTGTTAGGAAGTTAACAGGTTAAAATTGGACCAGTGATTTCTCCTTTTTATAACAAAATTTACAAAACCATTTTTTTAGGGACCACATCACATTTCAAGTCACTTTGAGGGGGCTTATATGACAGAAAACACCCAACTTGTGCATCACAGTAATTAATGAAATGTAGCAGGAAAAAATGAGCAAAAATATGTAACATTTTTTCACTAAAATTCTATTTTAGACCCTATTTTTTGTAAGGGTAACAGGACAAAATGAACCATACAATTTGGTGCGCAATTTCTCTTAAGTACGCCGATGCTCAATATGTGGAGGAAAACTACTGTTTGGATGCATAGCAGGGCTCGGAAGGAAAGAAGTGCCATTTGACTTTTTGAATGCAAAATTTGTTGGAATAATTAGTGGACACCCTCTCACAATTTGGAGATCTCCTGATGTGCCTAAACTGTAGAAACCTGCAAGTGACCCCATTTGAAAAATAGACCCGTCAAGGAACTTATCTAGATGTGTGATGAGCACCTTGAACCCTCAGATGCTTCACAGAAGTTTATAACGTTGATCTAAGAAAATCATCATTTTCCCACAAAACGTTGTTTTAGCCCTAATTTTTTATTTTCACGAGGATAGGAAGAGAAAATCAATCTCAAAATTTGTTCTGCAATTTCTCCTAAGTATGTAAGGGAAAACTACTGTTTGGGCCCACGGCAGGGCTTGGAAGAAAGGAGTGCCATTTGACTTTTGGAGGTCAAAATTTACTGGAATCATTTGCAGATGCTATGCAGCGTTTTGCGAGCCCCTGATGGGCCTAAACAGTGGAAATCCCCACAAGTGACCCCATTTTAGAAACTAGACACCTCAGGGAATGTATCGAGATGTGTGGTGAGCACTTTGAGTTGTGAAAATAACAAAAAAAAACATTTTTCCCACAAAAATGTTTTTAGCCCCAAATGTGTTTTACTTTCTTTGGTATACAGAATGAAAAAATCAGTAGTTCTATTTTTTTTGCCGATTCTCGTATGTATCAGTGATTAGGCGACTTCGAGTCGGTGTTATTTCAGCGATTCCAGAATTATATCGTTTTTTTTTTCTGCTTGGCTGCTGTCACACACTAAAAGATGCTTTTTATTGCAAAAACAAGTTTTTTAATCTCCATATTTAGACAGCTATAAATTTTCCATTTCGGCTGACAGTCATGTGAGCACTTGCTTTTTGCTGCACAACGTTTTTATTGGTACCATTTTCATTCACATTAAATTTTTTGATCGATTTCTATACCGATATTTGGGAGGCGGAATGAACAAAAAAATAGCAATTCAGGAATTTTTCTTTTTAATGTTGTTCTGATTGTGGTAAAATTGATAAGCTAACTTTACTCTTCAGTTCAGTATGACAACAACGATACCATATTTATATAATATATATTTTTAACACAATAAAAATTATTTTATAGAAAAAAAAAATTATGTTTGCATTGCGTTGTTCTGAGATCTATAATTTTTTTTCCACTGATGGAGCTATATGGTGGCTTGTTTTTTGTGGGACAAGATGTCATTTTCTTCTAAACCACTTCTATTTCCATTTGTATTTTCGATTGACTTTTATTCCACTTTTTGTTTGGCGGTATTGTGATAAAGAATAGTTTTTTGCCTCGTTCTTTATCTATTTTTTTACAGAGTTTACTAGAGTTGGTTAACTAGTGGTTCAGCTTTATAGGTCCAGTTGTTACGAATGCACAAGATAGCACGATTAACACCAGACACAAAACATCTGGTACGATCGGCACCTCGCGAAGACGTCATGCGGTTGCCGAACTAAGGGCAAAGTGGGTCCCCTACCTCTGCCTGCCTTCTAAATGCTGCGATCAATGTCGATTGCAGCATTTAGCAGGTTAAATTGCCGAGATTGGTGCGGGCACCACTCCTGACGAAGAGTGCCGGGTGTCAGCTGTCATATCAGCTGAACACCCATCAGTGATTGCCAGCACACAGCCTCCTGTGTGTGAGCAATCGACATGACGTACATATACTTCATCTGTCAGGAAGTATTTCCCAACCATGACATATATGTTCTGCAAATGTCAGGCAGGGGTTGAAACTCTATGGAGGAGGAAGGAGCTCGACACAGACACAGACATTCTGCTGCAAGTTCTCCTAAAACAACAGTTACAGTTCTCCGAAGAATTTTGAGCTCCAACTGTCCTCTCCTGTCTCAGTAATGGGAAAGTTTGTATTCACTGAAGACAGTTTACCTGTGAATTGAGAATTTTGAACACAAAGAATCTGTCCAAGAGGAGAAAGAAGATGATTTCTCCTATAAGATTTATTGCCAAATTTCTTATTTTTATATGTACTATTGTTTTCTGGAAAAAAATAATATAAAAAAAGGCTATTACTCTTTACATACTTAACGGAGTTGGGTAGCTAAGCCTCCTACAAACATGTCAATGACAAAGCAAGAGGGAGAAGCTCTCTGTTTTCTCAGAATGAATGCAGAAGTGGGGCATTCTGGACTTGGTTCTCAAATTATAACAATGAGAAACCATTTAAAACTCAACTGTATTATTACCTCTTACTAACTTATTTTTTGGAGCCAAAATTATAACTTTTTTATCCATGAACAAGCCCTTTTCAATATTTGAGTACAGTACAGTACATAGTGCAAGGAGGATAGTAGTGCCAGTGCCAGTAGCATTACTAGTATTAGTTCCAATAGCAGTTAAAGGGAGAGCAGGCATTCCTTGGGACGATCCCTGGCCCATGGGGTTTCGGCTAGCAGACCGGGGCGCCCGGTGATGCCCTGTGTCTCCACATTATGGTGGCAATGGTGGGATACTGCTCAGCCCGGCGGAAATGGGGGAGCTGCATGGGATTGGTGTTTTCAGACACCGTCCAGGGCTTCACAACCAGAGAGGCATACAGACAGACCCAGCAGACCATTGATGAGGCATGCACCACAGGTTTTGAATGCCACTTTGTCCAACTCCATCAACTCTGCCTTGGGAAGAAGACCGGAGTGGATGTTTGACCTCAACAGGAGTTTGAAAAAGAAGGGGCGCACCAATGTCATCTATCAAATAGCCATAAAGGGGTACAATACCTAGTCTATATATGGAAACATGTCAAACAAGAAAAAGATAGACTGATATGGTATGCACAACCACAAATATTAAGACAATATACAAATGTATATGTATCAAAGCACCTTTATTAACACCTCAAAAAAACATATTTAAAAACATTTAAAACAAAATGTCAAAATCAATACACACACCATACCCTGCAATGAATAACAATCCCATGATTATGCCAACAATCTCATATAGACATATATTGCCCTTTGTGCACCAAATAAACAACCCTGCCGGAAATGCCCATTAGGGCTGCATAAACCTGACCCAAATATATCAGTACCTAAAGCCTAAAACACCAGAAATAGGTGTCCATACTGCATACAATCCCCAGGTCAAATGTCATAGCATGCTGAGTGATAGCAGTAGATACAACCTGTCATCGGTCAAGTCAGGTCAGCAACATGCAGCAGGGATAAGTGGCACAGGGCTTCACAGCAAGGGTTAAATCCCCATAAGGTAGGGAGGAAAAAGAGCACAAATAGCCCACAGATAAGAAGGGGTATGGTGGGAGCAGGCCCCACGCGTATCGCTGCCGCAGCAGCTTCGTCAGGGGAAGTGATTAAAGGTGCACATAACCGGTTTAAATAGCAAGTTGAATAACCATGATTACATACCGCTGTGTGTGGAGTGTCATGTGGGGGAGGAGAGCAGAGGCCGGGAGGAAACTGAAAGTCCAGGAGCTGTACCAGCATCAACATATTGAATGAGCTTTAATCCAGGAACAACAGAATGCAGAGGACGCCATGTCAGGGCGCAAGGGATGTGAGTTGTTTCTCCTCATTTATGTGTGGAGTTTATTTTTGCAAGGAAGACATGAAATATGCTTTGAGGAAAATGGATGATGCAAAGTTTTGCTGTCATAAAAGTGAGACCTCTTACATTTGTGACTGTGCTTAAAGACATGCTATGGACTGCCCCCTATAAGTGGAAAAGGATGATCGAAATCCTATCACGTCTGGCTAATTAAGATGGGGAGCAATGCGGAGACACCACATTGTCTCTTAAAGGGACACTGTCACCTGAATTTGGAGGGAACAATCTTCAGCCATGGAGGCGGGGTTTTGGGGTTTTTGATTCACCCTTTCCTTACCCGCTGGCTGCATGCTGGCTGCAATATTGGATTGAAGTTCATTCTCTGTCCTCCATAGTACACCCCTGCGCAAGGCAAGATTGTCTTGTGCAGGCATCTACTACGGAGGACAGAGAATGAACTTTAATCCAATATTGCAGCCAGCATGCAGCCAGCGGGTAAGGAAAGGGTGAATCAAAAACCCCAAAACCCCGCCTCCATGGCTGAAGATTGTTCCCTCCAAATTCAGGTGACAGTGTCCCTTTAATTATCCAGATATCTATTTTTAGCAAGCCAAAAAGAATAGACTGTTGCCTATATGTTGACTTCTGAATGTATGTGTTTCTTTCTGGTTGGTCAAGAAAACAGAGTGTTGCTTGTGTAAGCTTGTAATATTGACTTGTAAGTTGACATTTGATGTAACATATTGAGATATTATCCTCGATTACTAGTGATGTTTGCTTATATGCTAATTATACATTGTCCATGCCAGCCTGTTTGTTGGCATTCAAAACAGAAGAATAATAATAATCTTTATTTTTTATATAGCGCTAACATATTCCGCAGCGCTTTAGAGTTTTGCACACATTATCATCGCTGTCTCCGATGGGGCTCACAATCTAAATTCCCTATCAGTTTGTTTTTGGAATGTGGGAGGAAACCGGAGTGCCCGGAGGAAACCCACGCAAACACGGGGAGAACATACAAACTCCTTGCAGATGTTGTCCAAGGTGGGATTAGAACCCAGGACTCCACTGAGCCAGAGGAAGAAAATCTATGCAAATAAATTACATAATCAAGCAATGTGAGTTGGTGTTATCTGCATTACCTGTAAATACTGAATGAAGGTTACTTATTAAACATAAAAAGAGATGATATACCTCTGTACAAGAGAGAGACTGAGATTCAGCCAAGACATCCAAACATCCAAAGGACCAGAAACAGGACAGCAGTGAAGACATCATGGCTCCCTCGCGAGGGACACAGATTTATCAGATCTGCTCCATTGACCATCGCTGACAAATGTATACGTTGGTGAAAGCCAGGTTAGGACCATCCATTCACCTGGAACTTATGGTCGCCTGTCTTCATAGAGATGTTTGGAGAAGCCAGGTTGTGACCCTCCAATCTACTGGCCTTGTACCATCTTCCTAAGCTTGTCATTACCTTCTCTCTGTGCATGCCACTGGTGGGATAGTCGGACCTGGAAGATGAAGCAAGATTGTGACCCACAGTCAACTGGCCTTGTACCTGAATGGACTGTCTTTTTAGTACACTTGTCATTACCTCTCCTCTGTGTGCATGCCACAGGAGGGGTAGTCGACTCTGGAAGACCTGAAGTAACCGCTGTTATTATCCCGGCGAGTCAGCAGAAGGGTGAGACTCTGTAATGTGCACCATAATGGGGTATTTTTCTGGGACTGTTCTATGTGTTGTCTGCCTGTTTTGTCATTCAATAAAGTATTTCCACACTGCTTTACCCTCACCTTGTGTTGTCTGAGTAGCGTTATGCCCACATTAAAGTGGGGGCGGGCTTTCGGTGGGACGATGCCTGGTGCATGCGGTTTTGGATAGCAGACTGGGGTACCCACTGACCACCCGTGACTCCACAAATACTAGCAGTAGTGCCAGTAGCAGTACAAGTAGTAGTGCTAGTAACAGTGCTAGTAGTAGTGCCATTAATAGTAGCATTACCAGTAGCAGTACTAGTGGTAGTAGTGACCAGGAATTTTAGTCAAAAGGCTCCTCCAAAAGAAAAAAGTCTGTTTTCATCCTTTTTGTAGGTAACTAGTTAGCATATTTTTCACACAGAGCATTGCCTCTATGACCTTCATACCGGCGATCACTCTGCACCCTGTGATATACCGATGAGTGGTAAGTATCCTGAAACAGCCAACTAACTACTAGAGTTGGTTCCAATCAATTTGCATGCCCCAATCTATTGGCCACATGAGTTAAATGTGGCTTCTGGCCAGAGCCCTGAGAATTGTCTCATACCTGCCAGCACCAGGCTGGCTAATCAAAAGAAGAGACATTGATGACATCAGGTAAGAGGAAGCTCTCCCGGCTCCCAACAAATTATTGACCTGGCCTATAGACTAGACCCAACAAATCAGTTTGTATCAACCCTACTGTTTACCATGACTCTAAAAAATACTCTAAACCCCCTAGTCCTGTTTCAAGACTCTTCTATGGGTCAAGAATTGAAGTAGCGATCTATAGTTGGCATTAAAGACACAGGGGCCTTCCTTCTGGAGGACAGCTCAGATGCATTCTTTTTCCCATGCAGTAATCCTTTCCTGCAATCTCTAGACCATCCAAGTTTTTCGCGTTTAATACCGAGTTTCATCGGTTAGGTCATTTCCAATACATGAAACCTTATACGCCACATGGCGACTACAGAATTATACATTCTTGACTATGTAAGGAGTAGTATACATTATAGAGATTCATAATTAATAAATACACAATGATGGAGTCTGGTGTCTAATATAATACAAATCCAACCCTAGATGACGTCGGACCTACAGGCTTGTAGTCAGCTGTCTTTAATTTTTTTCATATTCATAAATAAGTAGACCCCTGGGATCAGTAATTGGCTATACTGTACAGATGGCCATGACTCGATGTAATGGTGCAGTGCAGGCTGCACACACAGGTTACATGGTGGTAGATGTACAGTTATTAATTTACATTAACATGTTGCTTCTGTTAATTTAACAGGATCCCATTGACTAGTGCAGAGTACGATGGCTTTGTTGGTTTTTGGGAATGTATATCACGCAATTGGCCTATTTTTTTATTTCCTTGCTCTTACTTTTCACTTTATAATTTTTCTATACAAGCATAATTTGAAATAATTAGCTTCTGTTTTTAATTTACTCGCAGCTTTGTAAAGGTGGATATTGGACACTGGCCTTTGTGTCCTGAATGAGTATAACCATACACATTACCGCAAAGTAGCCTATTTACCTGGATTCAGGACATAGTTTTCTATTTAAGCACAACACCAGGTGTTTTAATAATAATAATAATAATTTTATTTCTATAAAGCCAACATATACCGCAGCATTTTACAGTTTAGAGGGGACTTGTACATACAATAGACATTACAGCATTACAATAAGCACATAGATCAAAACAGATACCAAGAGGAATGAGGGCCCTGTTCACAAGCTTACAATCTTTGAGGAAAAGGGGAGACATGAGAGGTGGATGGTAACAATTGCTTTCGTTGTTCGGACCAGCCAAAATGTAAGAATTGGGTGTTCATGTAATGCTGCATGAACCGGTTATCAGCTTAAGTATGTAACAGTACAGATACAGAGGGCTATTAAATGCATAAAGCATGTGAGAGCATGATGCGAGGAACCTGGTTTTGGTAAAAATTTTGAATGGGCAACAAAGGGATAGTTAGGTTAATGCATTGAGATGGCAGGCCAGTCTGAACAAGTGCGTTTTTAGGGCACACTTAAAACTGCGTGGATTGAGGATTAATCTTATTAACCTGGGTAGTGCATTCCAAAGAATTGGCGCAGTTCGTGAAAAGTCTTGGAGATGGGAGGTTCTCATTATTGAGGATGCTAACCTCAGGTCATTAGCAGAACTGAGGGCACGGGGAGGGTGGTAGATTAAGACGAGTGAGGAGATGTAGGGTGGTGCTGAGCCATGGAGTGCTTTGTGGGTGAGGGTAATAAGTTTGTACTGGATTCTGGAGTGGATGGGTAACCAGTGTAATGACTGGCACAAGGTAGAGGCATTGGTGTAATGATTGGTGAGGAATATGATCCTGGCTGCAGCATTCAGGACAGACTGGAGAGGGGAGAGTTTGGTAAGAGGGAGGCCGATTAGTAGAGAGTTACAATAGTCCAGACGAGAAAGAATAAGAGAAAACAGTGAGAGTTTTTGCAGAGTTGAAAGTAAGAAAGGGTTAAATTCTAGAAAAGCTTTTGAGGTGCAGATAACAAGAGCGAGCCAGTGATAGGATGTGGGGGGTGAATGAAAGCTCAGAATCAAGTATGACCCCAAGATAGTGGGCATGTTACTGCGGAGTAATGGAGGAACCACACACGGAAATGCCAATGTCGGGTATAGGCACATTAGTAGAGGGAGGAAATACAAGGAGTTCAGTTTTTGACAGGTTCAGTTTCAGATAGAGGGAGGACATGATGTTAGAGACAGCGGTAAGACAATCACTGGTGTTATCTTAAAAGGCAGGCGTGATATCAGGAGAAGTGTATAAGTGGGTGTCGTCAGCATAGAGATGGTACTGGAAACCAAATCTACTGGTTGTTTGACCAATAGGGACAGTATACGAAGCGAAGAGGAGGGGGCCTAGGACTGATCCTTGAGGAACCCCAACAGTATGGAGAAGATGAGATGAGGAGGAGCCAGCAATAGATACAGTGAAGGAGCGGTCAGAGAGATAGGAAGCTGATGGAGCGGAGCATAGTGAGGAGGAGCTGATGATCCACAGTGTCGAATGCTGCGGAGAGATCCAAGAGAATTAGCAGGGAGCAGTGACCATTAGATTTATCTGTTACTAGATCATTAGAGACTTTAGTGAGGGCAGTTTCACTAGAGTGTAAAGAGCAGAAACTGGATTGTAGAGGGTTAAGAAGAGAGTTATCCGAGAGATAGCGGATAAGACGGGAGTGGACCAAGCGTTCAAGGAGTTTAGAGATGAAGAGAACGCTGCTTTATGTGCTAAGTAATCTCAATGTAGATATATCTGTGGGTACTATGTGACCCTCATATTAAAATATTTTTTTATTTTTCTAGCTCAAACATATTCTGCCACACTTTACAATTCAGAGGTGACTTGTACAAAAAAAGATGAGACATTACAGCGTAAAATGTAGTTCAACACCCAGGCTTGGACTGGCCGACAGGAGAACAGGAGAAACCTCTGGTGGTCCTCTGTGCAAGAGTGGGCCACTACCTTTTATATGAGCAGAACTCTGCAAAATATACTCGATTCACTATGTACAGACAAAGGCGGCATCTTATTAATTTATCAATCTACCCAGTCCATTGTTATATAATTTGTAATTGAGGATAATGTCACATTTGCATGTAGCTGAAAAGTGGGGCCCTGGAGTTGGTTACTGGTGGGCACTTTTCACCCCAGTCCTTCACACAATACCTACCATGAGGAGTGAGGCTCCTGCTTGCAAGTTTACAATCTAGACATAAAAGGGAAACAAAAGTCAAAAATAAAAAGTGCTCATCAAGTAAGGATCAGCCATAAATAGCATAAGTATAGATATTCAAATAACATTGCATGAACCGGTCACCACACAGAATCTGTACAAATACATATTCTAAGTGATACTGAGTGTGTGGAATAGAGAACATGGAATAGTTAGTTTCATTAGTGCGATAACCTGATAGGGTAGTCTAAATAAATGTGCTTTTAAGGCACACTCAAAATATTGGATACTGAGAAATAACCGAATTGTCTAGGGTAGTGCATTCCAAATTGACAGAAGTCTTGGAGAGGGCATTGTATATTACATTTGACTGATTCAACCATTCTCTTGCCTTGATTTGGTTCCGATTGCATCCTCCTTAACTTGCATCTGGCTACCCACCTGCTCTTGTTCATATCTATTGATTTAGTCCTAGGTCCCATCCCTTTGGCTTTGACCGGGCCTCACGACTATTCTACTGCCAGTAACTCCAAACTTGCAATGTACCTGTTTTAGCAGCAAAGGCCACATCCCTGTATGGGGGTGAAAGAGTGAACACCAGAACTTTCCATGGGACGTACTAATTCAAATACTGTCCATGGAAGCTTTTGTAAGATTTGAGAGACCACCACGATCAGTATGGTTCTCAGCGTAGTTCTCCCTTCCCTTTTAGCCTGAGACGAAGACCTACATAGGGTGCTTATTGTATCAGTGCATCCCTAAAACTATTTTTCATTGTGAAAAATACTTTTATCAATACTTTTCCTTATCCTTTTGGAATTGTAGATATAAACCACTAGAAGAACTATTTAGCATAGAAAGAGTTTAGATGCACCATCATGGAACAGGCTTTTTTGGTTTAGCTCATTGGAATGAGTAGAAGTTTGCCATAACATTTATATACTTCTCCAATTTCTGGATCTTTTTCCAAGGTACACCGTGTGAAATACTGAAACCTGTTGCATTACAGGTGAAGGCCACGTAAGTGTATTCCAACTTGTAGAGTTATGTGACTTTTTACTGGGTGATCACCTCCAATTTTTGGTTTGCGGCTTGTACCCACTACTTTCTTCCATGTAATTATGATAACTAGAGGTCTAATTCCATTAACTGCACCGCTATAATTAATAGCTAACCTTTCTAATTGTGGTCATGCATGACCAAAGACAACAAGTTAACCTTCTAATACCCTGTCAATTTTCCCCAATGTCTTGTCACCTGTTTCCATTTGGTTTCTTGAGTGTCTACGTTAAGACTGATTGACCTGAAAATCCACACCTCTCCTTTGCCCCTTAACCCTGTAATTTGCTATTACATTAATGATGACAATTACAAAATGACACGTCTACAGACACATACAGAGATGGAGAGCGTCTCTGCTTGGCATCCATGACCCAAGCGTCTATCAACAAAATCTGTAATTTTTTTTCTTGCTCATTGGCTCCACCGGTTGAATGCCAAGATGAAAGCAGCAAAAAAAAAAAAAATCTTGCAGAGCTAATAAAGAAGGCAGCGTCCCCGCTATACAGTTTTACATAATACAGACTACTTGTCTAGCTACGAGGATTAAGGATTCTACAGCTTCCGACCCTGTCTGTTTTCACAATAATTATTTTCTTTAACTGTCCCATATACGGTAATAAGTTATTTCCTGAAGTTGTAGAAGAAAATAGAGGAAAAACAAAACCATCGGCACTAGAGTTGAGCGACCTTGACCTTTTTAGAGTCGAGCCGGGTTTTGCGAAACCCGACTATGTCCAAAGTCGGGTCGAGTGAAATCGGCCGATTATGACGTAAAGTCGGGATCGACCGAAACACGAAACCCAATGCAAGTCAATGGGGCAGCATAGTCGGCAGTGAGTGGGGGCCAGGAAAACACCTAGAGTGGCCATTTTAATGTCAAAACCATCCATTCTTCTTAATGAAGCTTGTCAAGCGTAATTTACCTTATAATAATTGGAAGGCATTTGAAATTGGGGGTCATTTGGCTAAAGTTGTGGGGGGTAGGGCTGGTTCAAGTAATTAGTGGGCCCAGGAAATCTGGACCACGTCACGGCAGTGGAGCAGGGAGAGGTAAGTATTTCAACTTTGCAAGTGCTGTGAACCTGAGCAAGCAGGGGGGGCCCACTCGTTGGCATTGGCACTGGCACAGGGCCCCTCAAAGTACAGCGGTGTGTTTGCACGGCGGGGGCGCCTCCCACCGGCAGCAACACTTTTGCGTACTATGAGAGGCCCTGTGCCAGTGACGTCGCCAACTAGTATTCCTCCCCCCACCTGATGAAGGAACCTGCACTTTCATCTGCACCTTCCTCTTTGTCCCCGTGTAAGGTGGTATGGTATGCGGGAAGAGCAACCTGACTTTCAGCAGGGTCACAATGTTGTTGTGTAGCGTGCACGGGGAATGTTGCGTTATGGGTCAATGTACCAGCAGACTCATCTATCACTGGCTGGGCAATGGGCACGATGAAGTGGAAACACAGATATAGGCCCAAAGAAGAAAGTGGGCTAAATGCAGTTCAAAATTGGTAACACAGGAATAACCAGGGGGCATTGCAGTGGAGGACAACTGGAATGAGAGGCTGACACAGAGAGTAGGGCCAAATCAGTAAGTAGTCGAAATGCAGTTCAAAATTGGCAACCGTAGTAAACAGGCGGCACAGCTTTGTTCAGTGGAGGAGAACAGCAAGGAGTGGCAGACACCGATAGTAGGCCCCAAACCAACTAGTACGCCAAATGCAGTTGTTCCATTTAACCACAATTTAATGAGAGCCTGAAGATAGAAGCTCAGGAAAGGCAACCTGGGGAACACCTTGGAGTGTAACACACCATCTCTCTCCACCCCATACCCATTTTGTATGGCCTAATGCAGTGTACTTTTCTACAACTACTAAACGAGAGTCGGAAGACCGAAGCAATGGCAAGGAAACCTGGGGAACACCTTAGAGTGTAACACACCCTCTCTCTACACCCCATACCCAATTTGAAGGTCTAATGCAGTGTAGTTTCCAAGAACTACTAAACGAGAGCCGGAAGATCGAAGCTCAGGAAAGGCAACCTGGGGAACACCTTGGAGTGTAACACACCCTCTCGCTACACCCCATACCCAATTTGAAGGCCTAATGCAGCGTAGTTTCCAACAACTACTAAACGAGAGCCGGAAGATCGAAGCTCAGGAAAGGCAACCTGGGGAACACCTTGGAGTGTAACAAACCCTCTCTCTACACCCCATACCCAATTTGTAGGCCTAATGCAGCGTAGTTTCCGACAACTACTAAACGAGAGCATGAAGATCGAAGCTCAGGAAAGGCAACCTGGGGAACACCTTGGAGTGTAACACACCCTCTCTCTACACCCCATACCCAATTTGTAGGCCTAATGCAGCGTAGTTTCCGACAACTACTAAACGAGAGCCGGAATATCGAAGCTCAGGAAAGGCAACCTGGGGAACACCTTGGAGTGTAACACACCCTCTCTCTACACCCCATACCCAATTTGTAGGCCTAATGCAGCGTAGTTTCCGACAACTACTAAACGAGAGCCGGAATATCGAAGCTCAGGAAAGGCAACCTGGGGAACACCTTGGAGTGTAACAAACCCTCTCTCTACACCCCATACCCAATTTGAAGGCCTAATGCAGTGTAGTTTCCAAGAACTACTAAACGAGAGCCGGAAGATCGAAGCTCAGGAAAGGCAACCTGGGGAACACCTTGGAGTGTAACAAACCCTCTCTCTACACCCCATACCCAATTTGTAGGCCTAATGCAGCGTAGTTTCCGACAACTACTAAACGAGAGCCGGAATATCGAAGCTCAGGAAAGGCAACCTGGGGAACACCTTGGAGTGTAACACACCCTCTCTCTACACCCCATACCCAATTTGAAGGCCTAATGCAGTGTAGTTTCCAAGAACTACTAAACGAGAGCCGGAAGATCGAAGCTCAGGAAAGGCAACCTGGGGAACACCTTGGAGTGTAACACACCCTCTCGCTACACCCCATACCCAATTTGAAGGCCTAATGCAGCGTAGTTTCCAACAACTACTAAACGAGAGCCGGAAGATCGAAGCTCAGGAAAGGCAACCTGGGGAACACCTTGGAGTGGAACACACCATCTCTCTACACCCCATACCCAATTTGAAGGCCTAATGCAGAGTAGTTTCCAAGAACTACTAAACGAGAGCCGTAAGATCGAAGCTCAGGAAAGGCAACCTGGGGAACACCTTGGAGTGTAACACAACGTCTCTCTACACGACGGAAGGGCTGATTCTTAGGAAGGAAGGCTGTTGGAAATAAGCATTGCGCGTCCGAGGGTGATTATATTCTTATTAGGTATATACTCACCCTCGGACGCGCCCTGCTTCTTTATTTGGAATGAATGTTTATTTGCAATGTGGTGTTGACTTTCTCTATTATTTTGGTAATTAATGATTTTATTATTTTCATTATTTTGCATCTTCTCGGCAATAATATAAAGAAGACGCGACAGGACAACACTCGGTGGATGCCATATGTGTGTTTTCAATTTAAAAAAACTTTCAGTTAACTACTTGCAGGAGAAAGTAATTGTAGCTGGTGGCCATTTTTAGTACTGTACCAGATTTTAGTTGTGTGTTTGTTTTTAATGTTAAAATGTCTGCATTTGATATCTCACCAGTATTTTCTTTTTTATAAGCAAAATACTTATTTTTATATTTTCTGATGTTGGTTCCAGGGGTACACGGCCAGCAGTGCCCTGGTCAGTGTAGTAGTAGTTGAAAGAATGGACCGCAGACAGGCATCGAAGGCCTAAAATAATAACACATGGCTGTAGGCAATTTTAAATTGGTTCCAGGGGTACACGGACAGCAGTGGTGTGGTCAGTGGAGGCCTAGTGGAAGGAGTGACCGCAGACAGGCATCGAAGGCCTAAAATAATAACACATGGCTGTAGGCAATTTTAAATTGGTTCCAGGGGTACACGGGCAGCAGTGACCTGGTCAGTGTAGTAGTAGTTGAAAGAATGGACCGCAGACAGGCATCGAAGGCCTAAAATAAAAAAATTGGGCTGGCTGTAGGCAATTTTAAATTGGTTCCAGGGGTACACGGACAGCAGTGGTGTGGTCAGTGGAGGCCTAGTGGAAGGAGTGACCGCAGACAGGCATCGAAGGCCTAAAATAATAACACATGGCTGTAGGCAATTTTAAATTGGTTCCAGGGGTACACGGGCAGCAGTGACCTGGTCAGTGTAGTAGTAGTTGAAAAAATGGACCGCAGACAGGCATCGAATGCCTAAAATAATAACACATGGCTGTAGGCAATTTTAAATTGGTTCCCGGGGTACACGGGCAGCAGTGACCTGGTCAGTGTAGTAGTAGTTGAAAAAATGGACCGCAGACAGGCATCGAATGCCTAAAATAATAACACATGGCTGTAGGCAATTTTAAATTGGTTCCAGGGGTACACGGGCAGCAGTGACCTGGTCAGTGTAGTAGTAGTTGAAAGAATGGACCGCAGACAGGCATCGAAGGCCTAAAATAAAAAAATTGGGCTGGCTGTAGGCAATTTTAAATTGGTTCCAGGGGTACACGGACAGCAGTGGTGTGGTCAGTGGAGGCCTAGTGGAAGGAGTGACCGCAGACAGGCATCGAAGGCCTAAAATAATAACACATGGCTGTAGGCAATTTTAAATTGGTTCCAGGGGTACACGGGCAGCAGTGACCTGGTCAGTGTAGTAGTAGTTGAAAAAATGGACCGCAGACAGGCATCGAATGCCTAAAATAATAACACATGGCTGTAGGCAATTTTAAATTGGTTCCAGGGGTACACGGACAGCAGTGGTGTGGTCAGTGGAGGCCTAGTGGAAGGAGTGACCGCAGACAGGCATCGAAGGCCTAAAATAATAACACATGGCTGTAGGCAATTTTAAATTGGTTCCAGGGGTACACGGGCAGCAGTGACCTGGTCAGTGTAGTAGTAGTTGAAAGAATGGACCGCAGACAGGCATCGAAGGCCTAAAATAAAAAAATTGGGCTGGCTGTAGGCAATTTTAAATTGGTTCCAGGGGTACACGGACAGCAGTGGTGTGGTCAGTGGAGGCCTAGTGGAAGGAGTGACCGCAGACAGGCATCGAAGGCCTAAAATAATAACACATGGCTGTAGGCAATTTTAAATTGGTTCCAGGGGTACACGGGCAGCAGTGACCTGGTCAGTGTAGTAGTAGTTGAAAGAATGGACCGCAGACAGGCATCGAAGGCCTAAAATAAAAAAATTGGGCTGGCTGTAGGCAATTTTAAATTGGTTCCAGGGGTACACGGACAGCAGTGGTGTGGTCAGTGGAGGCCTAGTGGAAGGAGTGACCGCAGACAGGCATCGAAGGCCTAAAATAATAACACATGGCTGTAGGCAATTTTAAATTGGTTCCAGGGGTACACGGGCAGCAGTGACCTGGTCAGTGTAGTAGTAGTTGAAAAAATGGACCGCAGACAGGCATCGAATGCCTAAAATAATAACACATGGCTGTAGGCAATTTTAAATTGGTTCCAGGGGTACACGGGCAGCAGTGACCTGGTCAGTGTAGTAGTAGTTGAAAGAATGGACCGCAGACAGGCATCGAAGGCCTAAAATAAAAAAATTGGGCTGGCTGTAGGCAATTTTAAATTGGTTCCAGGGGTACACGGACAGCAGTGGTGTGGTCAGTGGAGGCCTAGTGGAAGGAGTGACCGCAGACAGGCATCGAAGGCCTAAAATAATAACACATGGCTGTAGGCAATTTTAAATTGGTTCCAGGGGTACACGGGCAGCAGTGACCTGGTCAGTGTAGTAGTAGTTGAAAAAATGGACCGCAGACAGGCATCGAATGCCTAAAATAATAACACATGGCTGTAGGCAATTTTAAATTGGTTCCCGGGGTACACGGGCAGCAGTGACCTGGTCAGTGTAGTAGTAGTTGAAAAAATGGACCGCAGACAGGCATCGAATGCCTAAAATAATAACACATGGCTGTAGGCAATTTTAAATTGGTTCCAGGGGTACACGGGCAGCAGTGACCTGGTCAGTGTAGTAGTAGTTGAAAAAATGGACCGCAGACAGGCATCGAATGCCTAAAATAATAACACATGGCTGTAGGCAATTTTAAATTGGTTCCAGGGGTACACGGGCAGCAGTGACCTGGTCAGTGTAGTAGTAGTTGAAAAAATGGACCGCAGACAGGCATCGAATGCCTAAAATAATAACACATGGCTGTAGGCAATTTTAAATTGGTTCCCGGGGTACACGGGCAGCAGTGACCTGGTCAGTGTAGTAGTAGTTGAAAAAATGGACCGCAGACAGGCTTCGAAGGCCTAACATAACAAAATTGGGCTGGCTGTAGGCACTTTAAATTGGTTCCAGGGGTACATGGGCAGCAGTGTATGGTCAGTGGAAGTCTAGTGGAAGGAGTGACGGCAGACAGTCTTCGAAGGCCTAACATAACAAAATTGGGCTGACTGTAGGCACTTTTAAATTGGTTCCAGGGTAACACGGCCAGCAGTGGCCTGGTCAGTGTAGTAGTTGTAGAAAGAAGGGACCGCAGACAGGCTTCGAAGGCCTAACATAACAAAAATGTCAAAACAATGGTATTGTCAGTGCCAGGCATTGAAGGATGTCAGCGGCTAGACTACACATTGGTGAAGCTGTGAGAGATAATTTTGCTAGTGGTAGAGCACTGTTTGAGCTGGGGGGGGGAACTGTCTTGTGGCCGGCGGTACAGGCACAGGGCCCCTCATATTACAACGGTGTGTCTGACGTTGGGTGCGCACCACCACCGCCAGAGACACTTTATTGTACTATGAGGGACCCAGTGGCAGTGCCGTCGACCAAAAGTGGCCACACCCACCTCTTCAGACAAACAGCACTCTCAAGGGTCCAAGCGCAAAGTGGCGATAGCACGGCCCCGTGTGGGGAGTTTGGCCATTTCGTGAGGTGGAAACATGTCGTATGCTGGACAATCAGGTGAAGAAAATTACGAGATTGGAAAAGTCATTCAGAATAGTCCACAGGCAAGACCTTTTCATAGGAAAGCTAGGTGTCAGCCGGGCAGGGTGGGGCAAAAGATTTTGAAATCCAGTTGTGGTTCATTTTAATGAAGGTTAGATCATCTACATTTTGGGTAGCCAGACGAGTCCTTTTTTCTGTTAGTATTGAACCTGCAGCACTGAATACTCTTTCTGATAGGACACTAGCTGCCGGGCAAGCAAGCTCCTGCAATGCATATTCTGCCAATTCTGGCCAGGTGTCTAATTTGGATGCCCAGTAATCAAATGGGAATGACGGTTGAGGGAGAACGTCGATAAGGGATGAAAAATAGTTTGTAACCATACTGGACAAATGTTGTCTCCTGTCACTTTGAATTGATGCTGCAGTACCTGTCCTGTCTGCGGTCATAGAAAAATCACTCCACAACCTGGTCAGAAAACCCCTCTGTCCAACGCCACTTCTGATTTCTGCCCCTCTAACACCTCTGGTCTGCTGGCCCCTGGAGCTCGTGTGAGAACGATCACGGGCGCTGTGTGCAGGGAATGCCAGAAGCAAACGGTCAACAAGAGTTGATTGTTTTGTTGCTAATATTAGTTCCAAGTTCTCATGTGGCATAATATTTTGCAATTTGCCTTTATAGCGAGGATCAAGGAGGCAGGCCAACCAGTAATCGTCATCGTTCATCATTTTTGTAATGCGTGTGTCCCTTTTGAGGATACGCAAGGCATAATCCGCCATGTGGGCCAAAGTTCCCGTTGTCAAATCTGCGGTTGTGCTTGGTTGAGGGGCAGTTGCAGGCAAATCTACGTCACTTGTGTCCCTCAAAAAACCAGAACCCGGCCTTGCCACGCCACCAATTTCCCGTGCCCCCGGGAAAGCTTCCTCATTAAAAATATACTCATCCCCATCATCCTCCTCATCCTCCACCTCCTCTTCGCCCGGTACCTCGTCATGTACACTGCCCTGACCAGACAATCGCTGACTGTCATCAAGGCTTTCCTCTTCCTCTGGTGCAGACGCCTGATCCTTTATGTGCGTCAAACTTTGCATCAGCAGACGCATTAGGGGGATGCTCATGCTTATTATGGCGTTGTCTGCACTAACCAGCCGTGTGCATTCCTCAAAACACTGAAGGACTTGACACATGTCTTGAATCTTCGACCACTGCACACCTGACAACTCCATGTCTGCCATCCTACTGCCTGCCCGTGTATGTGTATCCTCCCACAAAAACATAACAGCCCGCCTCTGTTCGCACAGTCTCTGAAGCATGTGCAGTGTTGAGTTCCACCTTGTTGCAACGTCTATGATTAGGCGATGCTGGGGAAGGTTCAAAGAACGCTGATAGGTCTGCATACGGCTGGAGTGTACAGGCGAACGGCGGATATGTGCGCAAAGTCCACGCACTTTGAGGAGCAGGTCGGATAACCCCGGATAACTTTTCAGGAAGCACTGCACCACCAGGTTTAAGGTGTGAGCCAGGCAAGGAATGTGTTTCAGTTGGGAAAGGGAGATGGCAGCCATGAAATTCCTTCCGTTATCACTCACTACCTTGCCTGCCTCAAGATCTACAGTGCCCAGCCACGACTGCGTTTCTTGCTGCAAGAACTCGGACAGAACTTCCGCGGTGTGTCTATTGTCGCCCAAACACTTCATAGCCAATACAGCCTGCTGACGTATGCCAGTAGCTGCCCCATAATGGGAGACCTGGTGTGCAACAGTGGCAGGTGCGGATGGAGTGTTTGTGCGACTGCGGTCTGTGGACGAGCTCTTGCTTCTGCAGGAGGACGAGGAGGAGGAGGAGGAGGGGGTGCGAACGGCTACAGACAACTGTTTACTAGACCGTGGGCTAGGCAGAACTGTCCCAAACTTGCTGTCCCCTGTGGACCCTGAATCCACCACATTTACCCAGTGTGCCGTGATGGACACGTAACGTCCCTGGCCATGCCTACTGGTCCATGCATCTGTTGTCAGGTGCACCTTTGTGCTCACAGATTGCCTGAGTGCATGGACGATGCGCTCTTTAACATGCTGGTGGAGGGCTGGGATGGCTTTTCTGGAAAAAAAGTGTCGACTGGGTAGCTCGTAGCGTGGTACAGCGTAGTCCATCAGGTCTTTGAAAGCTTCGCTTTCAACTAACCGGTAGGGCATCATCTCTAACGAGATTAGTCTAGCTATGTGGGCGTTCAAACCCTGTGTACGCGGATGCGAGGCTAAGTATTTCCTTTTTCTAACCATAGTCTCATGTAGGGTGAGCTGGACTGGAGAGCTGGAGATCGTGGAACTAGCGGGGGTGCCGGTGGACATGGCAGACTGAGAGACGGTGGGAGATGGTATTGTTGCCGCCGGTGCCCTAGATGCAGTGTTTCCTACTACGAAACTGGTGATTCCCTGACCCTGACTGCTTTGGCCTGGCAAAGATACCTGCACAGATACAGCAGGTGGTGCGCTAAATGGTGGTCCTACACTGCCGGAAGGGATGTTGCGTTGATGACTAGCTTCATTGGCCGAGGGTGCAACAACCTTAAGGGACGTTTGGTAGTTAGTCCAAGCTTTCAAATGCATGGTGGTTAAATGTCTATGCATGCAACTAGTATTGAGACTTTTCAGATTCTGACCTCTGCTTAAGGAAGTAGAACATTTTTGACAGATGACTTTGCGCTGATCAATTGGATGTTGTTTAAAAAAATGCCAGACTGCACTCTTTCTAGCATCGGATACCTTTTCAGGCATTGCAGACTGAGCTTTAACCGGATGGCCACGCTGTCCTCCACCAGGTTTTGGCTTTGCCACGCGTTTTGGGCAAGATACGGGCCCGGCAGATGGAACCTGTGGCGATGTTGATGCCTGCTGCGGCCCCTCCTCCTCCTCTGCTTCAGAACTGCTGCCGCCTGCACCCTGTTCCCCCAATGGCTGCCAATCGGGGTCAAGAACTGGGTCATCTAATAACTCTTCTTGTACCTCCTGCGCAACTTCGTCTGTGTCACCGTGTCGTTCGGTGGTATAGCGTTCGTGATGGGGCAACATAGTCTCATCAGGGTCTGATTCTTGATCAGCACCCTGCGAGGGCAATGTTGTGGTCTGAGTCAAAGGACCAGCATAGTAGTCTGGCTGTGGCTGTGCGTCAGTGCACTCCATGTCAGATTCAATTTGTAATGGGCATGGACTGTTAACTGCTTCACTTTCTAAGCCAGGGACGGTATGTGTAAAGAGCTCCATGGAGTAACCCGTTGTGTCGCCTGCTGCATTCTTCTCTGTTGTTGTTTTTGCTGAAGAGGACAAGGAAGTGACTTGTCCCTGACCGTGAACATCCACTAACGACGCGCTGCTTTTACTTTTACCAGTTTCACGAGATGAGGCAAAAGAGCTAGAGGCTGAGTCAGCAAGATAAGCCAAAACTTGCTCTTGCTGCTCCGGCTTTAAAAGCGGTTTTCCTAATCCCAGAAAAGGGAGCGTTCGAGGCCTTGTGTAGCCGGACGACGAACCTGGCTCCACAGCTCCAGACTTAGGTGCAATATTTTTTCCCCCACGACCACCTGATGCTCCACCACTACCACTACCCTCATTACCAGCTGACAATGAACGCCCCCGGCCACGACCTCTTCCACTAGACTTCCTCATTGTTTTAAAAACGTAACCAAACTAACGTTATTTGTTGCAGTCACACAACTTACACGGTGAGCTATAACTTCAGTATGATTTAGCTACCCCTTTACAGGTTGGTGAGACCACAGCGAAAATCAGGCCCAATGTTACACACTCTTTTTTTGGTGGCTGCAAATTAGAGAGATGCCCCACACGCAGGACTGTCACTGAAGCACAAATGTTAATATTAATGTCACACTATTATTTTTTTTTTATTTTTATTTTTTTCAGGAACACTTTAGAAACCCCCCAAAAAAAAAAAAATAGATTTTTGCAGGGAGAATTTAGAAAACAAATGTAACAAACTATATGCTTTCTATGGGCCACTGAGTGAGAGATGACGCACACAGGAATCAGGAGTGGCACACAAGCCCAGAGGCCAATATTTTTCTACCAATGATTGATGGAGTTATTTTCTCTGGTAGATTTTGGAACCCAAATCAAGGAAAAAAAATGTAGGCTTTCTATGGACCACAATTGGAGAGAGAGAGAGAGAGAGATGGCACACCCAGGAGTCAAGACTGGCACACAAGCAGAAAGGCCAATATTAATCTCCCACTGTTTTTTTTTTTTTTTTTTTTTCAGGGAGACTTTAGAAAAAAAAATAATAAAAAAAATATGATTTTATCAGGAAGAATTTAGAAACCAAATAAAATAAAATGATTTTTTCAGGGAGAATTTATAAAACAAATAAAAACAAAAATAGGCGTTCTATGGCCCACTGACTGAGAGATGACGCACACAGGAGTCAGGAGTGGCACACAAACCCAGAGGCCAATATTTTTCTACCAATGATTGATGGAGTTATTTTCTCTGGTAGATTTTGGAACCCAAATCAAGGAAAAAAAATGTAGGCTTTCTATGGACCACAATTGGAGAGAGAGAGAGAGAGAGATGGCACACCCAGGAGTCAAGACTGGCACACAAGCAGAAAGGCCAATATTAATCTCCCACTGTTTTTTTGGTTGTTTTTTTTTTTTTTTTTTCAGGGAGACTTTAGAAATAAAAATAATAAAAAAAATATGATTTTATCAGGAAGAATTTAGAAACCAAATAAAATAAAATGATTTTTTCAGGGAGAATTTAGAAAACAAATAAAACCAAAAATAGGCGTTCTATGGCCCACTGACTGAGAGAGAGAGAGAGAGAGATGGAACGCTTAGTACTGGCACACAAGCCCAAAGGGCAATATTAATCTCCCTTTTTTTTTCCAGGGAGAATTTCTAAAACCCAAAAAAAAAATAAAATAGGCTTTCTATGGCCCACTATTTGTGAGAGAGATGGGACGCTCAGGACTGGCACAGATGGCACGCTCAGGACTGGCACAGAAGCCCAGAGGCCAATATTAATCTCCCTTTTTTTCTGGGAGAATTTATAAAACCAAAAAAATATTTAAATAGGCTTTCTATGGCCCACTATTTGTGAGAGAGATGGCACGCTCAGGACTGGCACAGATGGCACGCTCACAACTGGCACACAAGCCCAGAGGCCAATATTAATCTCCCTTTTTTCAGGGAAAATTGATAAAACAAAAAAAAAAATTAAATAGGCTTTCTATGGCCCACTATTTGTGAGAGAGATGGCACGCTCAGGGCTGGCACAGATGGCACGCTCAGGACTGGCACACAAGCCCAGAGGCCAATATTAATCTCCCTTTTTTTCAGGGAGAATTTATAAAACCCCCAAAAAAAATAAAATAGGCTTTCTATGGCCCACTATTTGTGAGAGAGATGGGACGCTCAGGACTGGCACAGATGGCACGCTCAGGACTGGCACAGAAGCCCAGAGGCCAATATTAATCTCCCTTTTTTTCTGGGAGAATTTATAAAACCAAAAAAATATTTAAATAGGCTTTCTATGGCCCACTATTTGTGAGAGAGATGGCACGCTCAGGACTGGCACAGATGGCACGCTCACAACTGGCACACAAGCCCAGAGGCCAATATTAATCTCCCTTTTTTCAGGGAGAATTTCTAAAACCCAAAAAAAAAATAAAATAGGCTTTCTATGGCCCACTATTTGTGAGAGAGATGGGACGCTCAGGACTGGCACAGATGGCACGCTCAGGACTGGCACAGAAGCCCAGAGGCCAATATTAATCTCCCTTTTTTTCTGGGAGAATTTATAAAACCAAAAAAATATTTAAATAGGCTTTCTATGGCCCACTATTTGTGAGAGAGATGGCACGCTCAGGACTGGCACAGATGGCACGCTCACAACTGGCACACAAGCCCAGAGGCCAATATTAATCTCCCTTTTTTCAGGGAAAATTTATAAAACAAAAAAAAAAATTAAATAGGCTTTCTATGGCCCACTATTTGTGAGAGAGATGGCACGCTCAGGGCTGGCACAGATGGCACGCTCAGGACTGGCACACAAGCCCAGAGGCCAATATTAATCTCCCTTTTTTTCAGGGAGAATTTATAAAACCAAAAAAAAAAATAAATAGGCTTTCTATGGCCCACTATTTGTGAGAGAGATGGCACGCCTAGGGCTGGCACAGATGGCACGCTCAGGACTGGCACACAAGCCCAGAGGCCAATATTAATCTCCCTTTTTTTCAGGGAGAATTTATAAAACCCCAAAAAAAATAAAATAGGCTTTCTATGGCCCACTATTTGTGAGAGAGATGGCACACTCAGGACTGGCACACAAGCCCAAAGGCCAATATTAATCTCCCACTGTATTTTTATCAGGGAGAATTTATACACCCCACAAAAAAAAATACAGAAAAATGAAAAGGCTTTCTATGGCCCACTATGTGAGAGAGATGGCACACACAGGGATGGCACTCTAGCAGAAATGCCAAATTGCCAATCTTAATCTCCCACCAAAAAAAAAAAAAAAAAAAAAAACAGGGAATGTCCTACAATTACTATCTCCCTGCCTGCAGTAATCTCAGCCAGGTATGGCAGGCAGCTACTATCTCCCTGCCTGCAGTAATCTCAGCCAGGTATGGCAGGCAGCAATAAGGAGTGGACTGATGCACAAATGAAATAAAAAGTGTGGACAAACAAAAAAGATAGCTGTGCAGAAAGGAAGGAACAAGAGGATTTGTGCTTTGAAAAAAGCAGTTGGTTTGCACAGCGGCGTACACACAGCAATGCAGCTATCAGGGAGCCTTCTAGGGCAGCCCAATGAGCTACAGCGCTGAGGGGAAAAAAAAAAAAAAAAAAACTTCCACTGTCCCTGCACACCGAGGGTGGTGTTGGACAGTGCAAATCGCTGCAGCACAAGCGGTTTTGTGGTTAATGGACCCTGCCTAATGCTATCCCTGCTTCTGACAAAGCGGCAGCAACCTCTCCCTAAGCTCAGATCAGCAGCAGTAAGATGGCGGTCGGCGGGAACGCCTCTTTATAGCCCCTGTGACGTCGCAGACAGCAAGCCAATCACTGCAATGCCCTTCTCTAAGATGGTGGGGACCAGGACCTATGTCATCACGCTGCCCACACTCTGCGTTTACCTTCATTGGCTGAGAAATGGCGCTTTTCGCGTCATTGAAACGCGACTTTGGCGCGAAAGTCGCGTACCGCATGACCGACCCCGCACAGGGGTCGGATCGGGTTTCATGAAACCCCGACTTAGCCAAAAGTCGGCGACTTTTGAAAATGTTCGACCCGTTTCGCTCAACCCTAATCGGCACAATGATTAAAAAAAAAAAAAAACCTTGAAAAGGCTTGTGTAGGAATGCCCAAGGGAAATGTTGTTGTAAGCTTTAATTACATTTTTTCAGCCCATTTCTTTGTGTGAATGATCCCACGTCGTACTGTATAATTATGCCGTTTGGCGTGCTGAGCATGGGACGAATGGTTTTTGTATGACTAGCCTATATGTGACTGTCTGTAGTATTGTGTTATTATTGCAAGTTGTTTCCTGTGTTTTGGAGACAGACCATTATCTCACACGACTTGAAAGAAAAAAAGCATTCTCATCAAAATAGCTTGTCTGTCCTAGTGGAACTCAAAGTGGTAATATTTGGAAATGATACATCTGATTAGAAATGATCAATGAATGGACCTTATATACTGGGGGCATTACGACCCAGACAGTGATAGTTTGCAATGCTGTCAAGGGGGAATTCAAAGTCTGTAGTTATCTTATTCCTCTGTGCTAAAAACTGTGGATTTCGGTGCAGATCTTATTTTTCTGTGCTAAAGACTGTGGATTTCGGTGCAAGTTCCTCTCTTAAATCCACACAAAAACCCTCCACTGCTGGAAATTTCCGTAACCCTGTTAAGTAACCCTGTTACGTAACCCTGTGCACCGTGAAGATTAAGTATCATGGAAAAAGTGTGTGGATTGACCTGACACCGATTAACCAAATTGTATTGGAATCCATGGCCCTTCGTAATGCACATCTGCAGTAGGAATGATTTCCGCCATGAGTCTTTCAAATAATAATCTTTATTTTTATATAGCGCTAACATATTCCGTAGCGCTTTACAGTTTACACACATTATCATCGCTGTCCCCAAAGGGGCTCACAATCTAAATTCCCTATCAGTATGTCTTTGGAATGTGGGAGGAAACCGGAGAACTATGAGGAAACCCACGCAAACACGGGGAGAACATACAAACTCCTTGCAGATGTTGCCCTTGTTGGGATTTGAATCCAGGACTCCAGCGCTGCAAAGCTGTAGTAGTAACCACTGAGCAACCGTGCTGCCCACCAAATCCAAACCATGTGAAAAAAAAACCTGCCTATTATTCCATAAAAATCCATCTCCGAATACAGGAATGATCAAATACTTTTAAAGTGATAATCCTGCTTTCCTGGAATCCTTACACATCACTTAGGTTCTCCAGGATGAAATTTAGAGTATAATTTCTGGATCCTAGTATGTAGGCTTGGACTGGCCCACAGGAGAACAGGAGAATACGCCAGTAGGCCGCCTGTTGTGAATTCTGTGGCAGAGCTCCCTCCTGTGGTCACAAGTGGTACTTCGGCTGATTCTCTCTGTGAGCTTCCGTTGGTGGAGGAAAGTGGTACTGCGGCTTCTGAGTTTCCTTCCTCAGGTGATGTGGTGAAGTCGTTAGGTGCTGCTCTATTTAACTCCACCTTGTGCTTTGATCCTGGCCTCCAGTCAATGTTCTAGTATTGGACCTGTTTCCTCCTGGATCGTTCCTGTGGCCTGCTGCTCTGCATAGCTAAGTTCCGCTTTGCTATTTTGTTTGCTGTTTTTTTCTGTCCAGCTTGTCTATTTGTTTTTTCCTGCTTGCTGGGAGCTCTGGGACGCAGAGGGTGTACCTCCGTGCCGTTAGTTCGGTACGGAGGGTCTTTTTGCCCCCTTTGCGTGGTTTTTGTAGGGTTTTGTGTTGACCGCAAAGTTACCTTTCCTATCCTCGCTCTGTTCAGAAAGTCGGGCCTCACTTTGCTAAATCTATTTCATCTCTACGTTTGTCTTTTCATCTTTACTCACAGTCATTATATGTGGGGGCTGCCTTTTCCTTTGGGGTATTTCTCTGAGGCAAGGTAGGCTTATTTTCTATCTTCAGGCTAGCTAGTTTCTCAGGCTGTGTCGAGTTGCATAGGGAGCGTTAGGCGCAATCCACGGCTGCCTTTAGTGTGTTGGTGAGGATTAGGGATTGCGGTCAGCAGAGTTTCCACGTCTCAGAGTTCGTTCTATGTTTTTGGGTTATTGTCAGGTCACTGTATGTGCTCTGACCTCAATGTCCATTGTGGTACTGAATTACCTTATCATGACAGCCGCCCCTCTGAAGGAATACTGATGAGTAGTGCTATTACACTTGATTCACAATATGCAGAAAAGGTATAATCTAATCTACTATATTGTCTAAGGGTCACTTCCGTCTTTCTGTCCTTCTGTCATAGATATTCATTGGTCGCGGCCTCTGTCTGTCATGGAATCCAAGTCGCTGATTGGTCTCGCCAGCTAACTGTCATGGCTGCCGCGACCAATCAGCGATGGCCACAGTCCAATTAGTCCCTCCCTACTCCCCTGCAGTCGGCGCCCGCTCCATATGGAGCGCCCCCAGACGCAGGGCCGCGGGGTACTCGGTACCGGTCCTCTCTGTCTCGGTGCTGGGGTTGTCACGGTGGCTGGACCCGGTCCGAGACCCTGCTAAGGGGCGTCCAATGAAAGGGTGATGAAAGTTTGTCAAGGGTTCATGACGCCACCTGTGGCATTTGGTCAGGGTGACCGACGCTGCTTAGGGGTCCGCTGGGGTGATGGAATGGCAGCTAGATGGTATACCTTCCCACAGGTGAAGTATATCCCCAGGGTTTCCCAGTAGTGTAGGTGGCGATGATGTGAGGTGCAGTTAATAACGAGGACACAGGGTTGCAGTCTCTTTACCTTTTTACTGAAGACTTCGTGATCCGCAATCCAGAGCACTGCTAACAGGGCTGGCTGAGTCTGGCCGGTCCGAAGGCACATCCAGAGTTCCCTTTGCAGGTGGAGATCAGTGCCTACCAACTAGCGCCTGTGTGTTGTAGTCCTTCCCTGCTGAGCACCACGGGATAGTCCTCACAACTTTCGTATTCGTTCGTTCTCTCCGTCCCCCAAGTTTATCTGGCTAGGATGCACCCGGTTGACGGGAAGGCCTGGAGTTATTCTGGGACCCTAGAGACGCCCCTCTCCCACAATTGCCCCCTATGTCTGCTTAGGTGATGTAAGGTAAACAGCCAACCTATAATCAACTGTCCTGCCGCTGTTTGAAGTAATGCTTGAAATCTGTTACTTCCTCGGCGTTCCGGCCACCGGCTTCGCGCCTCAGTAGGATGTTGCCGATCTCGGGCACGACTCCTACTGGTCTATCTCCTTGTGCTGTGATCTCGTTTCTCACTTCTCCACAATATCCTCCGCGGCTCCATAACTGTCTGTCCTTTCTGCTAGGTACCTGCCAGGAACCCACCCCTGACAGGTCCTCCCTGGAGCTCTCCCAGGCTGCGTTCTGTCTAACTTCCTATCCAACCCCCAGTTTTACCAAAGTGTGAGGAGTGGCCTAATACATAGTGCCTTTTGCTCCCCCTGGTGGCCGGAGTGTGAAGTGTAATGTGTGACTGTGATACCTGGTCAGGTGAACTCCTTTAGTGCAATCAGACATAACATCACTCCCCTTAGTGGCAGAGCGACATTACTGCAACGACCAGGACTCTGGGGCGCTGCACCCCCCTCCCCCCCGATTAAATCCAGTACTCCCGGACTGGGAAAAGAAGAACAACAATACATGTTAGGAAAAGACATACAAAATTTTGAAATGCTATGAATAAGTAAATATAACAATGCTTCCCTTTATGGGAGGTGAGGTCGCTTGAATGTTACAAACAGAAACATATTGAAACATTTTAAATAACATCCTAACTTACTGACGATAAATAATTTCCTTTACCCAGCTGGGTATTCTACTAAGTGCAAATCGTTGAACAAGAATTTAACTTTTCCTTTAAGGGCGTATAGGCTGAACCCACTAAAGGCTTACTATAAAACACTATGGTACAAAGCTAACATTCTCTTTACTTCTTCAGCTTCACATATGCAGGACCGCCTAGCTGCTTGTCTGGGCCTACTGCATCCCTTCTTCTAGGTTCACGGCAACCATCTCTCTATGGTTTTCAGGAGGACTCACTAACCCATACGGGTTCACTTACTAGCTCTCTAGCTACATGTTATCTACTATGTAAACATTATTGCTATCTTACTACTTAGGCAACATTATCAAAGTGCAGCAAGTAAACATTCCCTTTAAGAGGAAAAATCAGTCTTCTCTGGGATAATGCCAACAATCAACAAGTCACTAATCAACTTTAAGACAAGAGAAACTTTCACGTCGTCATCAGGAATAGTTTCTTCGCAAAGTCTTCTTTCCTTGTAAAACCAGCAGGGAGCACCTTTAAGAAGGTGCGAACTATTTACAGAACCAGTTTGTGAATCATTCACCGTCCATGATTCAGTAGTCTCTTGAAACAATGATGAACTTGTACAAAAACTAAGGGATCCCTTTAAGAGTTAACCCTACACAGGTTTAAGCAGCAAAGGAGCAGGAAACAGTAAGCTATTTATATTTTTCGGTTCTCCGAGGTTTAGTGCTGTAACTCAGGGGGTAGCACCGGTGGAGGTAGCCCAGCTAGACACTGGCGGCTACCAGGTGCTACATAAGGGGCTCCATCACTCCACACAGGGGTCTGGGTACCCACAGTTCTTTGTTTAGGAGCAGCCGAAGCACCCGTCGTCACGGCAGTCAACTCCTTGGCAACTACGGTGGTAGTAGTGGTGACAGTGCAGGTGGTGGTCCTGACAATTGTACCTGTCGGGGTGATCACGGTGGTCTTTGTGACCGCAGAGGTCTGGCCACAAGGGGACACTGTCGCTATGGGAGACAGTTGGGCCGGAGCCTTGGCCTGGTGCGCTATCAGACCTCTCTTCTTATGCACATCTAAGGCAAACCAGCCCTTCTCCCCAAAGTGTCTGGAATAAGTAACGATGTCCCCCGGGTAAAGATCTCGGTCGGGGTGTCCCTCCAGGAGATGCGACACTACGTCCCGGCGGTTGACGAACACCTCCGCGTACAGCCCGGGCTCCTTGATAAAGCCCCAACCACCGCGGAGCCGGAAGGCTACGACTTGGCCCTGCTTCCGCGGGGCCGGGTGCGTGCTGCAGTCCTTGCAGGCCTTGGCCTTGACCTCCAGGTCTCTCCGGTCATAGACCTGACGCTGGGCCTGGTATTCGGCCTCCTTCTCTTCCCACTTCCAGGCAAGTTGGGCCTGATATCTTTCCCAGCTGAGGACCTCCACTTTCTCTCCCTCCTGCCCTTCGGCCCTGGGGAACCCCATGAAATCTGACCCGGGGTTTACCCAGTGGCATACAGTCCACTCGGCATAGACTTCACCCGGCAGGGTAGTGGGCACAATCGGGGCCTTAAGGAACCGCTCTATACCTGTGACTTGGTCCCAGGGGTCAAGACGCTGGAGGCGGTGAGTGCCGTGGGATGGTGGCGCTGCGACTGGGCCCACCAAAAGGTCCTCCATCACCGAGGCAGGGGCAGTGTACTCACCCACCACCACAATGTCCTGGGGGTCGGCTGGCTCTGTCGACGGCGGGCGCCGAAACGGGGTCGGCAGGGGTTTCGGTCGCGGCACAGGGGGCGGCACCAGCGTTAATGGATCTTTCACAGGTGCTCCTTGAAACGAGGACTTGGTCTCCACCTGCAGCTGCAGGAGTTGATCAATCAGCTCCTCCATCTCAAGCTGCAGGGAATCAGTATCAGCAGTGAAGGCTCTGCCACGGTGCTCCTCCGTGTAGCTGGGGGAGTCTCCGACTTCCACCCCACACTCCGGCTCCGGGTGACTCGTCATGGCGTCCTCCACGTGGCTGCGGTCCTCCTTGTCCTTTTCCCGCTCTCTCCTCCGTGGGCAGTTTCGTTTCTTTGGTCTCCGCCCAACATTTAGAATCAGGAAGCCGATCTCTGCTGCTGACAGACACGTTCTCAAGGTACAGAAATATTTAGACTGGGCGGCCATAACTTTTCGCGCTTCTCAGTTCATTCACGCCTACAACTCCACACCCTTCTTCTTCTCCTGCGCTCCTTGTGGCGCTATAATGGCGGCAGTTTTGGCGGGAATCTTGGTGGCAAATAGCAATACACCGTCTTTGCAATAAATCACAGTTCAAGCACAATTCAATCACAGTTCCAAGGCACACATGACCTGATTCTTCAGGCTTAAGTACATCCTGTTCGTGACGCCAAGTTGGAGCGCCCCAGACGCAGGGCCACGGGGTACTCGGTACCGGTCCTCTGTGTCTCGGTGCTGGGGTTATCATGGTGGACCCGGTCCGTGACCCTGCTAAGGGGAGTCCAATGAAAGGGTGATGAAAGTTTGTCAAGGGTTCGTGACGCCACCTGTGGTATTCGGTCAGGGTGACCGACGCTGCTTAGGGGTCTGCTGGGGTGATGGAATGGCAGCTAGTGGGGTACCGCAGGGGTCGGTATTGGGACCTGCTCTCTTCAACATATTCATTAATGATCTGGTAGAAGGTTTACACAGTAAAATATCGATATTTGCAGATGATACAAAACTATGTAAAGCAGTTAATACAAGAGAAGATAGTATTCTGCTACAGATGGATCTGGATAAGTTGGAAACTTGGGCTGAAAGGTGGCAGATGAGGTTTAACAATGATAAATGCAAGGTTATACACATGGGAAGAAGGAATCAATGTCACCATTACACACTGAATGGGAAACCACTGGGTAAATCTGACAGGGAGAAGGACTTGGGGATCCTAGTTAATGATAAACTTACCTGGAGCAGCCAGTGCCAGGCAGCAGCTGCCAAGGCAAACAGGATCATGGGGTGCATTAAAAGAGGTCTGGATACACATGATGAGAGCATTATACTGCCTCTGTACAAATCCCTAGTTAGACCGCACATGGAGTACTGTGTCCAGTTTTGGGCACCGGTGCTCAGGAAGGATATAATGGAACTAGAGAGAGTACAAAGGAGGGCAACAAAATTAATAAAGGGGATGGGAGAACTACAGTACCCAGATAGATTAGCGAAATTAGGATTATTTAGTCTAGAAAAAAGACGACTGAGGGGCGATCTAATAACCATGTATAAGTATATAAGGGGACAATACAAATATCTCGCTGAGGATCTGTTTATACCAAGGAAGGTGACGGGCACAAGGGGGCATTCTTTGCGTCTGGAGGAGAGAAGGTTTTTCCACCAACATAGAAGAGGATTCTTTACTGTTAGGGCAGTGAGAATCTGGAATTGCTTGCCTGAGGAGGTGGTGATGGCGAACTCAGTCGAGGGGTTCAAGAGAGGCCTGGATGTCTTCCTGGAGCAGAACAATATTGTATCATACAATTAGGTTCTGTAGAAGGACGTAGATCTGGGGATTTATTATGATGGAATATAGGCTGAACTGGATGGACAAATGTCTTTTTTCGGCCTTACTAACTATGTTACTATGTTACTATGTTACCTTCCCACAGGTGAAGTATATCCCCAGGGCTTCCCAGTAGTGTAGGTGGCGATGATGTGAGGCACAGTTAATAACGAGGACACAGGGTTGCAGTCTCTTTACCTTTTTACTGAAGGCTTCAGGATCCGCAATCCAGAGCACTGCTAACAGGGCTGGCTGAGTCTGGCCGATCCGAAGGCACATCCAGAGTTCCCTTTGCAGGTGGAGATCAGTGCCTACCAACTAGCGCCTGTGTGTTGTAGTCCTTCTTTGCTGAGCACCATGGGATAGTCCTCACAACTTTCATATTCGTTCGTTCTCTCCGTCCCCCAAGTTTATCTGGCTAGGATGCACCCGGTTGACGGGAAGGCCTGGAGTTATTCTGGGACCCTAGAGACGCCCCTCTCCCACAATTGCCCCCTATGTCTGCTTAGGTGATGTAAGGTAGACAGCCAACCTATAATCAACTGTCCTGCCACTGTTTGAAGTAATGCTTGAAATCTGTTACTTCCTCGGCGTTCCGGCCACCGGCTACGCGCCTCAGTAGTATGTTGCCGATCTCGGGGCATGACTCCTACTGGTCTATCTCCTTGTGCTGTGATCTCGTTTCTCACTTCTCCACAATATCCTTCGCTTCGTGTCCTTCCTTAGGATGCCGTCGCAAAGTAGTGCAGGCGCGGCTCCGTAACGGTCTGTCCTTTCTGCTAGGTACCTGCCAGGAACCCACCCCTGACAGGTCCTCCCTGGAGCTCTCCCAGGCTGCGTTCTGTCTAACTTCCTATCCAACCCCCAGTTTTACCAAAGTGTGAGGAGTGGCCTAATACATAGTGCCTTTTGCTCCCCCTGGTGGCCGGAGTGTGAAGTGTAATGTGTGACTGTGATACCTGGTCAGGTGAACTCCTTTAGTGCAATCAGACATAACATCACTCCCCTTAGTGGCAGAGCGACATTTCTGCAATGACCAGGACTCTGGGGCGCTGCACATACTCCATGCAGTCACCGCTCACACAGGGTTAATGCCAGCAGTAACGGACCGCGTTATGCCGCAGGTAACTCACTCCGTTACCGCCGCTATTAACCCTGTGTGACCAAGTTTTTACTATTGATGCTGCCTATACAGCATCAATAGTAAAAACATCTGTTAAAAATAATTTAAAAAATAACAAATCATTATATACTCACCTTTTGCGACGCTCCGGTGACCTCCGACAGGTTCCGGTGCCAAGGATCGTATGGGAGAAGGACCTGCCATGATGTTAGTCATGTGACCATGACGTCATCACAGGCCCTGCGCGCCTGCGCGAGAAGGACCTGCCATGACATCACGGTCATGTGACCGTGACGTCATTACAGGCCCTGCGCGAGAAGGACCTGCCAGGACGTCACGGTCATATGACCGCGACGTCATCACAGGGCCTGCGCGAGAATTACCTGCCATGACATCACGGTCATGTGACCGAACTACAAGGGGCCCTCGGAAGGTGAGTATATGTTTATTTTTTATTTTTTAACCTGGGACATATGTGGCTGGGCAATATATTACGTGACTGGCCAATATACTATGTGGCTGGGCAATATACTACGTGGCTCTGTGCTGTATACTACGTCGCTGTGCAGTATACTACATGGCTCTGTGCTGTATACTACGTCACTGTGCAATATACTACGTGGCTCTGTGCTGTATGTTACGTCACTGGGCAATATACTACGTAGCTTGGCAATATACTATGTGGCTGGGCAATATACTACGTGGCTGGGCAATATACTACGTGGCTGGGTAATTTTCTACGTGGCTGGGCAATATACTACTTGGCTGGGCAATATACTACGTGGCTGGGCAAAATACTACATGAACATGCATATTCTGGAATACCCGATGCATTAGGATCTGGCCACCATCTAGTCACTCAATAAACAAGCAAGCCATATTAATATTGCATAGAAGTAAAAGTAAATTTTGCATTAGGGTCGGGTTATTTTTGCATGTAGCTGAACAGTGCGCCCCAAGAATCAAAGTTTCTGGTAGGCCTTTGCCAATCCAGTCCGACATGTCTAGTATGCACCTTAGATGTAAATCTACTATATAATTGTCTAAGGTCACTTCCGTCTTTCTTTCTGTCTGTCTGTCTGTCCTTCTGTCTTTCACGGATATTCATTGGTCGCGGCCTCTGTCTGTCATAGAATCCAAGTCGCTGATTGGTCGTGGCAAAACAGCCACGACCAATCAGTGACGGGCACAGTCCAGTAGAAAATGGCCGCTCCTTCCTCCCTGCAGTCACTGCCCGACGCCCGCATACTCCCCTCCAGTCACCGCTCACATAGGGTTAATGCCGGCGGTAACGGACCGCGTTATGCCGTGGGTAACTCACTCCTTTACCGCCGCTATTAACCCTGTGTGACCAAGTTTTTACTATTGATGCTGCCTATGCAGCGTCAATAGTAAAAAGATCTAATGTTAAAAATAATTAAAAAAAATTAAAAATCATCATATTTTCACCCTCCGGCGCCTTTCCGGCTCATCGCGATGTTTCGGTGCTAAGGATGGTATGCGACAAGGACCTTCCATGACGTCACGGTCATGTGACCGTGACGTCATCACAGGTCCTGTGCGCCTGCGCGAGAAGGACCTTCCATGACATCACGGTCATGTGACCGTGACATTATCACAGGTCCTGCGCGAGAAGGACCTTCCAAACGTCACGGTCATGTGACCGCGATGTCATTACAGGTCCTGCGTGCCTACGCGAGAAGGACCTGTCATGACATCACGGTCATGTGACCGCGACATCATCACACCCTGGGACCGGAAGCTGGCGACAGAACTACAAGGGGCCGCCTTCAGATCGGAAGGTGAGTATATGTTTATTTTTTATTTTTTAACCTGTGACATACGTGGCTGGGCAATATACTACGTAGCTGGGCTGTATACTATGTCGCTGTGCAATATACTACGTGGCTCTGTGCTGTATACTACGTCACAGGGCAATATACTACGTAACTGGGCAATATACTACGTAGCTGGGCAATATACTACTTGGCTGGGCAATATGCTCTGTGCTTTATAATACGTCGCTGGGCAATATAGTACGTGGCTGGGCAATATAGTACGTGGCTGGGCAATATACTATGTCACTGGGCAATATACTATGTCACTGGGCAATATACTACGTGACTGGGCAATATACAACATAACTGGGCAATATACTACGTAGGTGGACAATATACTACATAACTGGGCAATATACTACCTGGCTGGGCAATATGCTCTGTGCTGTATACTACGTGGCTGGGCAATATAATACGTGGCTGGGCAATATACTACGTGCCTGGGCAATATACTACATGGCTGGGCAATATACTACGAGGACATGCATATTCTAGAATACCCGATGTGTTAGAATCGGACCACCATCTAGTAGATAGATAAAAAGGTAAAAAAAAATGTGAACAGCAGTCAATAGCAAATGTATGCAAAAAAAAAATAGTTTATTTATTGGTCCATTCGAATAGGTGGCAATGTTTTGGTTCAAGAGCTTGACAAAGACTTACTTTCTTTTCAGCCAAAAAGTTGGCACCTGTCCACATATACCAAAAAGGCACAATTTTTTTTAACAGAATTTGCTATTGAGTGCTGCCCACTTAGTTTTTGCTCTTTTATGTACCATAGGTTGGTGAGCTGCAACCTACATACTGCACCTAGGCCTGAACTTTTGCTTGTGTTGATTCATTTTCATGTTTATATAGATGCACTACTATGCCATAGGTCAAATTGAGAGGATAGCGGCACACCACTGATGAAAAAATGAAAAAAAAACTTTATTCAGGCATTGCAAGCCATATTAAAAACATGAAAAGCCTTACGCGTTTCAGGTGCACACAGCGCCCTTAGTTATAGTTCTATGCCTAAGGATGCTGCATGCACCTGAAACGCGTAAGGCTTTTCATGTTTTTAATATGGCTTGCCATGCCTGAATAAAGTTTTTTTTCATTTTTTCATCAGTGGTGTGCCGCTATCCTCTCAGTTTTTTCTGTTTGGCTGTGCTCACCAGCCTTGAGAGCACCCGCCTGCCTTCTGATTTGGCTCTACCCATTTTGTGCTGCATGTGGATCCCATTGAAGCTCCCAGACCTCCTCCTGTATGCCATAGGTCATGCACCATTTGTTGTGGGGAAGGTACCACTTCGTTATGGTAGAAATAAAATAAAACAAAGTTCATGACCCCCAGGGTGCACTAAATTGACTTCTGTTTCCTGGTAGTGTAATGTAATGTGGTGCAAATCAAATAGTCCAAAAAACAGGGAGGCCAGAGGGGCTGTTAATAAACTTTACTTATTGCACAGGTACATCCAGATAAACGATTGCTTAACAGAGATTCAATTCCAATGCAGCAATCACAGGTACCTTCTGGTTTAATAATGCAGATGTATAAATGGTGAAGACACAAAAGAGCACAGTGAGGTAAAAAATACTCTGTTGTAAAAAAAATCACAGTAATAAGCAAGTGCTAGTCAAAAGATGGAAAAAACAGGGTATTTAGTTGATACGTTTTTTTGCAAAAAAAATGTATATTAAGCTGCTCCACCAATCGTCAAGGTATACCCATAATAGAGCAGTCCTACCTAATGTATATAATCCCTATCTGATGTAATTAAAAACCTGGTCATCTGTATAGTACCTGTATAAGCAGGGTTCAGAGAGGAAATATCCATGTGGACATGCTGGATGGAACAGCTTTGATGCAAATGATCCATAAGGAGTGGTGAACTCCCCAGTCTTGTAGAAACAAGAGAACAATTACAGAACCAGAAACACATGGGCTACTTGCACAATGAACAAGTCTGTAGGAACCTGTTCACACACCACCAAGAAACTGGTGCACACAAAATAGCAGGACCAGTGGTCATATGGTCTAACCACGTGACATTATGGCCAGATATGGAAAGCAGGGCTGCTTTGTTAACTCTTAATCTCCTGATAGCAGAACATAATACATCCATCACTCTCTGCATATATAACCACTTCTATGTATTGGATTCTCATGTACATTATCTGGAAAGTGAAATGTGAACATTGTGCTATCCTAATGAGGTAGCTGTTGTGAATTCTGTTGTCGGGCTCCCTCCTGTGGTCATGAATGGTACTTCGGCTGGTTCTGTCCATGGACTTCCTCTGGTGGGTGTTTCTGAGTTTCCTTCCACAGGTGACGAGATTAATTCGTTAGCTGCTGCTCTATTTAACTCCACTTAGATCTTTGCTCCATGCCACCTGTCAATGTTCCAGTATTGGTTTAGTTCACTCCTGGATCGTTCTTGTGACCTGTCTTCCCAGCAGAAGCTAAGTTCCAGCTTGTATTTCTTTGGTTTGCTATTTTTCTGTCCAGCTTGCTATTTTTATTGTTGTCTTGCTTGCTGGAAGCTCTGGGACACAGAGGGAGCGCCTCCGCACCGTGAGTCGGTGCGGAGGGTCTTTTTGCGCCCTCTGCATGGTTTTTTTGTAGGTTTTTGTGCTGATCGCAAAGTAACCTTTCCTATACTCGGTCTGTTCAGTAAGTCGGGCCTCACTTTGCTAAATCTATTTCATCTCTGTGTTTGTATTTTCATCTTACTCACAGTCATTATATGTGGGGGCTGCCTTTTCCTTTGGGGAATTTCTCTGAGGCAAGGTAGGCTTTATTTTTCTATCTTCAGGGCTAGCTAATTTCTTAGGCTGTGTCGAATTGCATAGGGAGCGTTAGGCGCAATCCACGGCTATTTCTAGTGTGTTTGATAGGATTAGGGATTGCGGTCAGCAGAGTTCCCACGTCCCAGAGCTCGTCCTTTATTATCAGTAACTATCAGGTCATTCCGTGTTCTCTTAACCACCAGGTCCATTATTGTCCTGACCACCAGGTCATAACAGGTAGCTTCTAGCTCTACTACATCTTAAAGGAACATAGACTACAACTTAAGGGCATTAGATAGATAGATAGATAGATAGATAGATAGATAGATAGATAGATAGATAGATAGATAGATAAAGAAAAGAAAAAGCGCCGAGTACCACCTATGTAAAAATGTGTCTGAGGGCTAAGCCTCACATGCAATTGCCAATTTTACCAAAACAAATAAACACATGTAGGCATCACACCAAAAAAAAGGAGCATAGTGAATTCTATTGCCCCATGTGGTGACATTTTTGAGAAAGGGTCACTCTATGAACCAAAATGTTACCACATGGGCCAATATAGTCCACTCATTTTGCACTTTATTTGTGGTATGCTGCCTCCATTTGTTATTATTATTATAGCGCCATTTTTTCCATGGCGCTTTATATGTGAGGAGGGGTGTACATAATAAAACAAGTTCAATAATCTTGAACAATACAAGTCACAACTTGTACAGGAGGAGAGAGGAACCTGCCCGCGAGGGCTCACAATCTACAAGGGATGGGTGAGGATACAGTAGGCGAGGGTAGAGCTGGTCATGCAGCGGTTTGGTCGATCGGTGGTTACTGCAGGTTGTAGGCTTGTCAGAAGAGGTGGGTCTTCAGGCTCTTTTTGAAGGTTTCGATGGTAGGCGAGAGTCTGATGTGTTGTGGTAGAGGGTTCCAGAGTAGGGGGGATGCGCGAGAGAAATCTTGTATACGATTGTGGGAAGAGGAGATAAGAGGGGAGTAGAGAAGGAGATCTTGTGAGGATCGGAGGTTGCGTGCAGGAAAGTACTGGGAGACGGATGGACGGACAGACGGACGGCTTGAGAAAGGTTCTTTGATGGGACCAAAACATCACCACATGGGCTAATTAAGTCCACACTTTTTGCCTATTAATGGAATATTGCCTCTTCTTATTCTTATATATTTGACATATTATGGGATTGTTAGTCCGGGAGGCTTGCATCGTGAGGTTTTTTTTTATTGTTTTCATGTTGTGCTGCTTCATTTTTTTCTATTTAGATAGATATTTGATAGATAGATAAACAGATAGATAATAGAGAGATAGATAATAGATAGATAATATAGATAAATAGATAGATACAATAGATAGATAAATAAAGCAGCACTTAACACATTATCTACCAATGTCCTTTTTTTTTGGGACGCCTAATCTTTAGCTTCTAGCAACTAAGATTTTATAATTTTTATAATTAGGTCCAATTTTTGGTGTTGTGTTTGTAAAATGAATGTTTACAAAATAGGAAATCATGTCATTGCCATTTTTAGTTGAATATTGGGACGCCCTTTTCTGAAAAATCCGTACTTGAAAAAATGTTGCAAATTATGTTTCCGATTCATTAGGACCCAAATCATTAAAAATCTGTCATTAAAAAAAATAAATGAAAATTGCTAATTTGGCAAGTAATGGGTTAAGTATACAGTTGGTCTCGGCCTACAGGTTTATAACCCAACAACCACTAGAAATAGAAATTTCATAAATATAAAAATACTTTTTGTATGTTTTTATACAACAGCTAATGCATTTTTTTTCACTTTTTGCATTTTATATCACTAAGTGCTGCCTGCATTTTATAATTCTAGATCGATAGATAGATGAAAGCTAGATAGAAATGAACAGACAAATGAGGTTATTATCTATGAATTCTTTATGCTTTTCTCATGTTTGAAACGGCGTGAAAACCTTTTCAGGCAGTTTATCGTTCTAGTACAGCAGGGGGTCCTTCTGTTAGAGGGGCCTCTGAAAACACTTTCGATCTCATAAAGAAAAATTCAAAGGGGTAACGAATCGAACGATCATATAATATTAAATACAAATGCAGATAATCCAGACCATGCCGTGTTGCTGCAGCCAACGGAGACTGTTGGAAACTCGCATGCGAGTCCTGAAGATGTTTTAGTGCAGACTCCTGGCATGTGGGTTTTGTTGTGACTTAGCTGACATCTTTCATGTGCGTTCAGAACCGTGTGGATTTTATTTACATCAAGTTAATTCTTGTTTTTTAAGAGCATGAATAAATATTACTCAGGACCAAGAAACAGATGTACGGTGCGGTAAGGTACACACCCTACACACAGAACAGGCATTCATTGTGTGACGGCATTTATTGAACTGTTCCTGCATCAGTTTATTTGCTTTGATGCGTCTAGTTCCACTAATCTTCACTTGTCTCTGTACATTACATGAAGCAATAGGTGAACATCCTACTTAGAATTTCCTATTTTCCCCCATCGAATTTTGCCAAGTCTTGTTCTTTGCAAGGAAATTTCCTATTAGGAGAATATGCCAAATTTTCTTTTCCGAACTCTGCAAAGGAATACGTGGATTTCGTCCGCGCTGTCCAAATGATGAGATTCCAGATCGTTACTACAGTTTGACAGTGGTTTATTCTACGTGTTTCAAGGTTTTTTGCAACCTTTTCTTCCGGAAATGCCACATGAAGCATACAACATAATGTTTTATGTGGCATTTCCAGAAGAAGAGGTTGTAAAAAACCTTGAAACGCGTAGAATAAACCACTGTCAAACTGTAATACCGTTGTGGAATCTCATAATTTGGGCAGCATAGATGAAATCCACGTATTACTTTGCAGAGTTCTGTTTCATGCAGTCGATGACCAACTTGTGGATCTGCAGCAGCCCTAACCTATACATGCTTTGAATACCTAATATCAGGTGAGCAGTTTTCTGTCAAATCACTTACTCTATTTGTGGGATTAGACCCTATTTTGCGCTTGTGTCTCCCTCTTTATTCACAATACAAATTTTCTTTTCCGGAACACTTACTGGTGCAAGATTAGTCTCCGGTCACCACTTATTTCCTATTGTACAAGATGAGCCACAAAAAATAAGGTCCATATACATGATTACGTTCACATTATTGTCAAAGAATATTGGGCATACAGTCCATGTTCTCATAGCCACACACCAAATACCGTTTTGTTTTTTTATCATTCGGTGGAGGATGGCTCAACTTGTGTGAATTTCCTATTGCATTAGTATCTAATGCTCAGTATTCCATAAGCTTCTGTTTAACCACAAACTTTTTGCTTGCTGTTCTTTTCTGAAGAAGGCCCCATAATCCTCTTCTGCAACAATGACAACATGTCTAAACATGGCTATCCATTATGTTTTCTCACCAGTCATGGATCCGATGTTTTTACTGGAACTAGAAGTTGTGGAAATTGACCAATAAACATTTTTGTGTGCAATGTCTTGCATTATCACAATTATTTGTTGTATCGGTTTCACTACTGCTACTCGATTAGCAGGAAACCAATGTTATATTGTATTTATCCAAATTGTCCTGATGATCTGGTCTGTACGAGCCTGAAACGCATTGACCTATTGTCTGTGGATTCAATAAACTACTCGGAATGAAAAAGTCCTCAACATTTTATGTTTGTTGGAAGCAATGTGGCCAAGTGAACCCTGGTTTTGACAAGCCTGTGTTTTATACCTACTGCAGACAAGTACGGTAACCGTGAGAGGATAGTCTATGGCAGTGGCAACTTCATCATGTTTGGAGGCAATTTTATGTGTTGTGTACTTTACACACCACTGCAACATGATCAGGGAAATTGGAAGAGGCTGAAGATTGAGATCTAGTATCCACCAGTCCAAGTGACGGTGTTTTCCTATGAAGTTCCTCTGTTTGATTTTTCAAGTAACATAGTAAGACTCGATTGTCAAGAAAAGATACAATTGGCTTCACTATGGAAAATGGGTGGTTGGCCATGTTTTTAAGCTCCTATATTTACAACTATAGAAAATAGTAGAAGTCTCAAAGCAAAAGACCTAGAAATTGGCATTGAAATTGGAATTGTTCCGTCAAAAATATTTGATTTTAAAAGGAAGTCCCTCTCTGTAGTGCAGTAAATCTGATCATACACATCAGATAGCTGTCAACCAAATGTCTGTTCAATCACCAACTATCCTTCCCATCCCATCTGCACATATGCAGGCTCAGCTTGGCCAAGCATGCATTTGATTTTTCTTGGGAGACAGGAGCAGGTCTCTGCCAGACAAAAGGATCATGCTTCGAAATTCAATGTGGTCGATCCTTCTTTCTCCCAGCATCATTTGTTGGGAGAGGAGGAGAGCCTAATTCACACAAGATTTTCAGCCTGATGGTACTGTATTTTGATCATTGCCATGTCTGCCATTTGCACTTTAATTTGTGTAGTTTGCCATTTGATTTAGTAATGAGATAGATCCACAAAGGGCAAAAAGGTGCTTCAATGTCTACTTCCATTCACTACATCATTGACGTCTAGTGTTCAAATCCCACTAGGGCAGCATCGTCAGATAAGTTTTTATTAACCCAGTATGACTTTCCTTTAGTTGTTCTGGTGTTTCTCCAGCAGTTTTGAGTTGAATGAATGCCCTGAAAAGTTTTTCATCCTTTCAATATATATTTTCAATCTCTAAAAGATAGTATAATTGTAATAGTTGCACTTTTTAGGCCGTGTTCACTTCGGTGTTGTACAATTCCATTGTTCTGCTCCCATCATAAGAGAGAGGAGCTATAAAAATTACTGCTGTTGGATCCTTCACATGACCGTCAATCAGCACCCAAAACTGACTCCTACAGGAACATCCAATGCAGATGTAAGCTAAGCCTTAAATGGGTTTTTTCACATTATTAAATTGCTTTAGTTAGTAAGACAGCATGAAAATAACTAAATTTGAAATTGATTTGCTCTTTCTATCTGTTATCATTACACTGCAAAAAGAGATATTATCTTACATAGTGTAAAGCTAGTTGACCATGAGCTCGGCCACCTCAGACCCTGGCCAAAAGTGCATAGCAGTTACATTTCAGGAGTGGGGTTAACGTTTAATATCCCAGCCCTCTCTCTCTCACCCATTGATTTCTATACAGCAATTATCTGTTCACTTCCCCCTCCCTCCAAGCTTCTGACTGAGATGTTGAGTCTGTTACTCACCAGGACTGTCACTCAAGGAGGTAAGCCCGCCCTACTGGAAACCAGGAATAAAGGAGACTGGAAAGTTGTGAGCTGCTCAAGTGACAACTTGAAAATAACCCTTTAAGGTTTTTACTTTAGCTAAGCATTTTTAAAGCAAGGTAAAGTTCATTGTATATTAGGAATCGTAATGACTATCACTAGCTATTTCTTCAGGATTGTAATATGTTTTTCACTTTTTGTTAAAGAAAAGAACTTTAAATCAGAAAGAGCATATGGATTCTTTCGAGGTGGTAAAGAAAGACTTATTTTGTCTCTATCTCTTGGCAAGTTAGCCTATTGTTTTTGCTTATTTAAACTGCGTTCATGAATGCTTTAGTCTTAACATCATCCAGATGACTGATCAAAGCGCAAGTCCTTAATTCCACGTTGCTAAAATATTTTTAAAAAGACAGTTTAAATATTGGAATTTTACAGCTACAGATTGCTGCTAAGCTGCTCACTCTATTACCAGTCAATCAAGGGTTTTATTTTACTTTACTTGATCCACTCTAAACCTCCTGAATATTAGGGTTATATTAATACCTGCCGGTCTCTGCCAGTGTCGGTCGAGAATTCTTTTCACATATAAACCCCTCTATGTGTTTCTGGGAAATATATAAATTTAGTTAGAAGTTAGGTCATTTTTTTTCATCAAGTTCTAAGTTGATAAAGTGGAACTTCTGATCTGTATAGGGAACGTTTCTCCAATGCTAAGGGGCTGTGAAGAACCATGTCTCTTCTATAATGGCTTTAGGAAAACTTACCAGTATGTACCACCTAGGAAGTGCATCAGAAGGATAGAGTTTCAGAAAATGGAGCTAATTCATTGCATATACTGTACAACTTTCTTACATTTCTGTATCAATCAACAAGGTAGTCTTAGAAGCAGTGAGGGAGGCACAGCTTTTTTTCCACCCTAAATTGAATTGTCATCAGGGATGGAAATTGTGTCACTTACTGTGCTTCTATCACCGCCCCCTGATGATTTTTAGTTTCAGTGATGGAACCGATGGGGACAGAAGCAGTGATTGTGGTGGAACAGACTAAAAATGCTAGCAAAAGGAACACAAGCTGTAATCACTTCTCTATCACAGCATCTGAAAAAGGGCATCAACGGGGAAGGGTGGTAGCAGGAGCTGTCGCAAGCCACGAAAGCGCCCTCAAATGAAACATCACAGGAAATAAAGAAAAGAGTAGGGAATTGTAAAAAATAGCTAATTACAAAATTGTATAACAAAAAGCATTCAGCAGTATTCTGTAAGCACTAAAATGCTTGCAAACATTTAACAAATAAAAATTGTCCAATCCATTTGTGCCCACTAGTCGTGACAAGGCAACCTTTCTATGATAAAACCCTAAATCTAACATTTATTAAACATGCCTCGCCTGGGCTGAAAAACTACAAATTTAAAGTTCAGGTAGGATCCATCACTAATTGCAAACATTTAAAGACAATTAAATACTTAAGATGCAATCACCCGGCTGTATAAATTGGAGTGAGATCGGAATGCAGTGCACAAACTGGCCGGCGGCTATCCTGGCCCAAGCGTGACAGCTTTATGTATTTCCATGCAGCAGTAACGCTTGGGTTGGGAGAGCTGCCGGCCAGTAAGTGAACTGCATTCCAATCTTGCTCCGATTTATACCACTATCTGAGTACATTCTTAAACTGATGGGAGGAGATTAACCAAATATGGAGTCCGTTAACATATCCAACGGTATATAAGAAAAAAATGACGAGCACCTCCAAACAGAATTGTTTGTTTTATTGTAGGTCGATTAATTTTAATGGTTTCATTACCAAACAGTTGGTAGACGTCGGCATAAAGTACATTTCCAAAGGATGATTTGGGTATTTGGCAGCCAACTGGAACACTCCAGTAGTCATTTAGATCTGGATGATGGACATCCATGGTATCTAGTAGACCCCATAAAGTGCAGAAGTCATCAAGTGCAAATTCTAGTTGTTGCTTTTAGTGTCTATGTGACTACAAGTCCAAAATATGCAAAAACATTGTACCTACAAGTGATTTTAAAAGACCTTTTGCGCAAACAATTGCACTTCAAATTAGGATGATGTATTTTTTTGCAACTCTTAGATTTTTTTTCATTTGCAAATCTGAAGGGTTACGGGAGCAGCTCGCTTCTGCTTGATTTTTGGCACACATCAATGTATCATGCCCTGCGGTGCTAAACCCTGCTTTCATTTGGAAGTATAAATCAGGGAGACCCGTGTAATGAGAGGGTTTATGTGGATAACCCACATTTTGTTTTGCATCAGTTATTTCTTCGGAATTTTAATTCCAATTCACTAATAAAAAAAAACAATCTAAAGATGTTTAATATCCATATGAAGGATTTCCAGATGGGTCATGTTTGAAGGGTTCAGGAGCAGAAATCTTTGGATTAGAAAAATATTTAGCCCGTAACACTTTGAAGCACCTCTCGTTTCTGCTTGGTCTGAGGTTCCATAGCTATTTCTCAAACAATCGCTGAACTCTACACAGCCTGGAGGGGCACGATGGTGGTATTCATCTACCACCAAGAGTTCAACTCCGTGTTGTGGCCATTTCCACTAATTTGATTCACAACTAATTGATTTGACTTAATCCCATTTACATTCTTTATAAACGATGAAGTTATAATTTCCATATTTTTGTTCATCATTCTCCAGCCAGATTGACAAATATATTAAACCAAACAAATATTTTGCACATTTAGTAAATTTGCAGATTCACTGATTCAGTTTCAATGTAAATGCAAAACAAGAGATTATCCTCATCACTTTCATCAAGAAATGGACATACAAATGTCTTTCTTATCTTTCCTCCTAGGTCGACAGATCCGTAGATGAGCAGTCTGAAATGACCAGCCTTAACAAATGTATATACGAGTTCACAATACTCTGTTGGGATTTGTTTTTGCTATACGTGTCTGTATAGTATTTGGCCATCAGATGGCAGTAATGTGAACTGCAGCCAGTTGAGTGATTGTTGGCATGTTGCGATGCTGCATTGAAATTGTACATTGTGAAAATAGAGTTTTGTAAGGGTTGTTCTCATCATACACAGTTTAAAATACAAAATGATTGTAAAAACAATACATATTGCAATTTACTTGTTATTAAAAATCCTCTCCATTCTTAAGAGCAGAAAGGTTTTTAATTCTATTGTTCACTGCTCAATGCTTAGGTTTCCAGCAACCAGTACGGTTTATAAGGGGTGGCTGGCCTCCTAGGAAAGAAATGCAGCACTTACAAGCTCTTTTCAGTAGAGCTTGCAAGCGCTGCCCTGCTGCTGGATCGCTGGTTTCGGACAGTTTCAGTGCCCCTGTTCTCCTGCGATGGTGCCAAAGCAAAATTTCTGCTTCTTGAAGTATTGGAGAGCACGCAAGATGATGATGTTGGTCCAAAATGTTAATCAAGCAGAAAATCACCTCTCCCCTGGCAGGCAAGTACCCAGAAGATGAGGGAGCAGTGCGCTCCTGCAGAAGATGTCGAGAAAACCTCATTAATAAAATTGGCGGAGCTGTTTGGGTTGACATAAAGGCAACTACCCACTGTGCAATATCATGTAAGGCACACAGATACTTATCATAGTTTACATTTATTGGTGGATTGTTAGAGAGACCTATGGGGGCTGCTATATGATCAGCCATTGGAAAGCGCAATGTCCATATACCGTTCTTCAATGTTTCTTCAGTTGACACTTGGACTAAGACATTGGACTTCTGAAAATGAGCAATTTCTTGGTTTTAAAAAAATGTCCTACTTCATGTTAAAATTTTAAAAATGTTTTTACTTTCATATGTTTGGGATTTAATGTATCTGAAAATTTTAAATTATTATGTTATCAAACTTAATATAAATATTGGGGTGTAGCGTTATACACTTGGGGGATCTGCGAATCCATCAGTCAGACGGTAAAAATAGCTAAGAGAATAGCTCAGACATAAGAATAAATATGAAGTCCTAGAAGATAAGGCAATTGTCTTGCAACCTCGGTTTATATGCACAGTCTTGTAACAAGGAGCACTTCATACATCACGTCTCAATTCCGTGGAGCCGGTTCCTGTGTGATGACCTTCCCTTTGATGTAAATGGAAATGAAGATTGTCTGTGATGGGCTCCTGGGTTCTACATCTGGATGTGACTTAGGTTATAGAGATCTGTACAGGTGTCTGACATAGAACCTTCTGCTGTTACGAAGGGGAGCCTCGGATCCTCAGATACTGAGGATAGACATGTGGTAGAAAATGGAAAAAAATCCCAGTTATTTTTTATATGATTGATAGTTGCTCTTCTTCCAAGATGTCCGTTGCACCAAAGAATAATCCTTGTATAAAAATGTGACTTTCATTCCATAGTATTAAAAAATATTACAATAATAGGAAGACAAGTCAACACTTTGGCCATATCTGATCTTTTACGTGCCTGAAACTTTGACATTTCTTCCTATTGTTTGTTATATTTTTTAATACTAAGGAATAAAAGTCAAGTTTTCATGCAAGAATTACTGTTTGGAGCTTCGGATTTCTTGGAATTTTATTGCTTTGAACCTATTGGGAGGCCACACTGAGTAAACACAAAACCAAACCAAGTAAACATAAAACCAATCAATGGTGCCTGGGATCCATCCACTGAACTGATATTTGATTTACTTGTTAGACAAGAAAAAATAAAAGATCTGAATTTTACAGCAGTTAAGATAAGTTCAGAATTATATATTTTATTAACTCTTAGTGCTAAAGGGAATTTTTACTACAAATAGAGCCAGTTCATGTGTTTGCAAGGAATTAAAGGGTTTTTCTCCTGATGTTGTCCAAAGTTCACCACAAATATCAGATCTGAGGCTCATCTTCGGTTTTCCCCAATGAAATTAGGTGAAGTTGAACAAGATGTCTCCTTGTTATGATCTTTGCAGAGTAGAGAACCAAACAAGGCTTCCAAAAACTTATCCGGACCCTGGTAAACCTATATTTCTATACCGTTGTTTAAGGGACAGCTGCATAGATTCCACCTTACTTCTTCAAAGAGGGTAGATAGAAATCATTGCCTACTGTAATTAGTGTTATGGCTTCCTAGTGGAAGAAAATTCCTGTTCAACGTTATCCAATGTCATTCAGGAAACTTGAAATAAGCACCATAGCTGTGTAACGTGGCACGGAGTGGTAGCCATGGGCGAGGCACAGGTCTGTCTCCCTTCTGCGTGCTACATGAAAGTGCAAGTCCTGGTTGAGTGTGTCGATTGTGTTGTGATGGTGCTATATTCGTGCTAGCCGTACGCAACCGATGTTGCTGGTTTGCCAGGACCAGATGTTTCACAGTTCTATGAGGGAGACCACCATTCAAAAATAAACTTTTTACTGAACGGGAACTTGGTAGAGTCCTTTTCTCACCCCGTGGTTCTGCATCTTCTTTCTCCTTAGGCTGCCGTCACACTAGCAGTATTTGGTCAGTATTTTACCTCAGTATTTGTAAGCCAAAACCAGGAGTGGGTGATAAATGCAGAAGTGGTGCATATGTTTCTATTATACTTTTCCTCTGTTTGTTCCACTCCTGGTTTTGGCTTACAAATACTGATGTAAAATACTGACCAAATACTGCTAGTGTGACGGCAGCCTTAGGGTGTCAGTATATCCGGACTTAACTTCAAGCCCCCTGACACTCTGGAACTTTCACCTGAGACAATCTGTGAGCCTTTTGTACTCAGCCCTGTCCAGGCCTGTTACCTTGTGAGTTGTAAACTCTAAGCCTTTCTGCTAGGTGTCATCTCCCAAGACCCGTCTCCGGTAGGTCACTTCTCCGGATCTCGTTATCTCTTTCTTTAAGTCTCCTCTCACTCTCAGGACACTCCAAAATGTGGTATTGCTCAGAGTGCTGCGGTTCCCACACTGTCACACAGGTTGGACAGCATGTGAGCCAGCAGCTCTGAACAGTGGTAAAAAGGTCACTGTCAGTGACTGGTGTCAGCTGATGAGAGTACTACTCTTATCGTACTCCTGGTCTAGCTGATAGCAGTGAGAGCAGGCGTACGATGATGAGTATTCACCACTCACCAGCTGGCACCTGTGCATTAAGTAAATAAAAAATAAAAGAGAAAAACAGCATGTGGACCCCTCTATTTTTCTTAAACAGCACAGGTAAAGCTGGTGGCTGCTGATGGCAGCCCCAGCTGTCAGCTTTCTATTGTCTGGTTATCAAAAATAGAGAAGTCCCATGCACTTTTTAAAAATGATTTAAAAAAGCACCTTTTCTTGTCCTGATGAAGAAGTCTGTAGTACTTTGAAATACTTTCACTAAATAAAGAGTTTTTCCGTGATTATTTCAATTAAAGGACTTTTTTTCTGCGTGTCTCTTTCTTAGGCCGGAGTCACACATGCGAGAAACACGTCCGTGTCTCGCATGTGAACAGCAAGCTCTGGCGCCGGCAGTTGGGAGTGGAGCGTGCAGCCGCATAGTAACACATGAAGCCGCATGCTCCACTCCCAAGTGCCGGCGCCAGAGCTTGCTGTTCACATGCGAGACACGGACGTGTTTCTCGCATGTGTGACTCCGGCCTTACTTTAGATTACTGGGTTATTAATGAGGTGTCTTATAGGCACCTTTCCATTACTAACCCCTGGGATTGATGTGTACTGATATTACAAAGCTGACATAAACTCCACAAATATTACCCCACTTGCCACCACACCAGGGCAAGTGGGAAGAGTCGGGCACATTACAAGAATTGGTGCATCTAATTGATGCACCTTTTCTGGGGCGGCTGAACGCTGCTATGTTGAGGCTGGGGGGACCAATTTCCATGATCCTTTACTAGTCTAAAATACCTGCCCCCAGCTGTCTGGTTTAGTTTGGCTGGTTGTCAAAAATGGTGGGACCACACTGTTTTTTTTAAATTATTTATTAAAATAATTTTAAAAAGTGTGGGAACCCCTCTATTTTTGATAACCAGCCAAGATAACGCTGACAGCTTAGAGCTGCAGCCCGCAGCTGTCCGTTTAGCCTGTACTGGCTATCATGAAAAGAAGGGACCCCATGCCATTTTTTTATTTTATTTATTTATTGCACAGGTGCCTGCTGATGAACACTCATCATTGTATGCCTGCTGTCACTGCTATCAGCTAGACCAGGCATAGGATGATGAGAGTAGTACTCTCATCAGCTGACTCCTGTGACTAGCGGTAACCGTTTAACTGCTGGCCACAGCAGCTGGCTCACACACTGTCCTCTTTATGACAGCGTGGGAACCAGAGCACTCTGAGTGACAGTAACAAACTTACTGATCAGAGCCAGTGTTTCTCAAGCTGTCACACAGATTATAGCATGGGAAACTCCAGATGTTCGGGCTGCTGAACCTGAACAGTAGCACACACTTCTGGGAGAAGTCCGTGTTCGTGGTCCTTGCATGGAGACTACATGTTCGATACGGACCTTAACTTTACTGTTCGGGTTCACCCATCCTTACCGATACACTTACCCACTCTGCTTAAAAGCGTGTGCTAATATCTTTTTGTGTTACTGCCTGGGCCTCCGCATAGTGTCCTGCAGCTATGACATCCAGTGGATTATCATACCTTGTACATTGAAGGGCAGTCCTGGACTATCATAGATTAACAGTTCTCAGTGAAGCACAGTATGTATGGCAGAGTCATTTTCCATCTCCAGAGTCACTGGGTAAGTGTTTGTCTCTTGTAGAGTGTAAGCTCTTATGATCGGAGGGGTCCTCTCTCTCTCTTCAACAGCACGTAAGATCTATTGACCAGTAAGTTCCTCCCTCTTTCTTCCATAGAATATAAACTCAAAGGGGTTCGCGCTCTCTTTCTCATCTCCCCTGGATATATTTTCTGAGCAAGATCAAGCTTTCAGTTTTGATATTTGTGCAAATGTATTTACTTCAAATTGAGTTTTTGGAGGAAAGTTCAGCAAAGTGAACAGGACAATCAGAAAGGACCACTGAAAAAAACAAATTACCGCAAAGTCACCTATGAGCTAGGTAGCCAACATAACCCAATATTTGTTTTGCATATGTTTCTTCCAGGGATCCAATGCAAAATGTCTGTTGGGTTGTGTTGGCTACTTGGGTCCTTGATTACTTTGTGATAATTATTTTTTCATTGATTTCTGCTGTATAGTCCTATTCACTTTGTGTGGTATATATCTGTAAAGTGTGTATATATAAGCTTTATGCACTGATATATTACACTTTTTCATAGCATGTACAGCTAATAATAACAATTCAGCTTCTTTTAGTCATTTACCTTCGACACTGGCAGCCTTTTGTCTTGTTATTTTTATCCACGATGGGTGTTTTCTATCCCTTTACATAGTTAAACAAAAATGAGCATCAGTTAATTAATAACACATAACTATGAGTGGCGACTCAAATAGCAATATCAATAAACCGGAGAATCAAGAGTCAAAAATAGCCAAAACCATAAGCAAATTAATTGCTGCTGGTCCCTGAGGAAGCGGTAACGATTGTACGCGAAATGCGCGTTGGGGTACGTGACCAGGATCCAGATGGGACCGTTTGACACATATGGGTAAGTTTCTTTACTCAACTTCACATGCTGCACTTTTATAAAATGATATATGGCGATCTTAGTAGCATCATTAATGTGATCATACCACTTGGTTGGATCGCCATATGACAGGACCAGCAGCAATTATGTGTTGGTAGTATACTTTCTGCTTACTTTCAATATATTGTTGATATTTATTGCACGTCCCGTTCTGTGAACTTGGGTCATTGGTTGTATCACGGATGTAGTCACAACTATCTACTATGCTCTTATTGGAAAATGTTTTTATGTGTGAAAATTAGTGATAAGAATTTTCAATAAATTTTGTAGTTTTGCTTACGGTTTTGGCTATTTTTGACTCTTGATACTCCCTTTTACATAGTTGTACATGTTTAATAAAAAAACAGATTGTATCAATTTTCATATATATTTGTACTGCACTTGTTTTTCCTTTTAGTATTTTAATTGATTTTTAGAGCTTTTAGGACATAATATTGGAGGGGTTTTCTCATTGGTGTTTGTACTCTTGACCATCTCATTTGAGAAGATGACCCTTTAGAGGAGAATTTCTAATGTGCATTTTGGTGATTGTTTCAAAGTTCCGAAAACTTTTTATTTTATATGTAGACAACTGAATCAAGCCTGTATCATTGTCTATCTGGCTTTGTGTGCACATTTTAGCTCTTAAAAAAAGTCCTCCCATAAAATACATGTCTGAGGGAAAATATTCAGAATTTGTTCCAGAGCTTTCATAGAAAGGATCTTTTATATCTTAATCAACTGAATAGCAAAGTCAGAAAATGTAACATCCAATACATCATATGGTCTTGACAAGTCAAATTAAGCGATACTAATCCATGGAAAATCCAGACTTGACCTCTTGCATATGGAATCTAATTCATGTCGTCCATCCACCTACGTTCACCTCATGTATTGACTTGAAGGCTGAACAGAGCCGGTCAACTCTACAGTGACAGTTCTTTAGAGGGAGGTAGTGGGCATTTAGATTTGGCTTGTTTGAAAATCACATTTTGTGAATAAAAATGGTAATAAATAATATAGTATTAATATTGCATTGTTCTATTTGAGATGGGGCTGTGGTTGAGCTTCTTCGGTCGAGAAATTCAATCAAATTCCATGGTGGCTTAACGCAAGTTTGTTTTTCTCCCATCCTGATATATATATATTTTTTAAATACCATAGTTTGAAAAACACCAGTCAAAAATAAGGAAAGGTGAAGAATTTACCTGTCTTTCAACCTGCATTTTTCTTACTTATGAAATGCTAGAAAAAGGGTTTTGGTCGCAGGCCTGTTGTAGAATCCCATACATGTTGTGACCTGACCATATTGTTTTGAAAATGTAAATTGTAACAATTACTTTATTAGGATTGTTTTTTTTCTTTTTTTACAGACTCAAAACAGGATGAAGCTAATAGCGGATAACTATGAAGATGACCATCACCACCATCACCACCACCACCATCACCACCATCATCGTTCTCCTGGGAGAATGCTCTCTAGCCATAGACCCTCTCCAGATCAGGTTAGATGCCTATTTTTATTTTCCCCATAAGATAATTATTTTTTTATGTTTTTGAAAAGTTATAAAACTAATTTTCTTTGATATAGTCAGTCTACATTTTTGCTTACTATACACTCTCTGATGATTAGCATTTGGCTTACATTTATAGATTCTCAAAACTTTTTATTAACTCCAGATTTGTTTTAGCTTCTGCAGACAAGAAGATGGAATGGTATTGTAACCCATTCAGCTACGGTTAGAATAGGGTTAAACATTTGGGGTAGCATACAGATGGTTGTGTGGTCCAATCAAAGGGTGTCAAATACTGGTTTGTGTTGTCCAAATTTTGCTGATTCATGCAGTGGTCTTTCACCGATGGACAGCAATTTCAAAATTTTAGGGAAGCCAGGCGTAACTTTACTCTTTTGATAATCTTGGCATTACTGAGGATGGTATTGCCGAGCTCCAGGTAGAGTTCTAAGGTTCAACTGAATGTGCATTTGATGAGTTGATGTGTTAGGCCGGGGGTTACACTTGCGAGTGCAATGCGAGAAACTTGAGCCTGAATACCCGGCACTGCAGCCGACACTCGGGATTGGAGCATTCAGCGGCATAGAAATACTTGCAGCCACACGCTCCGATCCCAAGTGCCGGCGGCAGTGCCGGATATTGATGCGAGTTTCACGCATTGCACTCCCAAGTGTGACCCCGGCCTTAAGCTCATCTATGAGAAGGATCCTCTAAGCACCAGGTTCAGATGGGCACACAGATCTGGAGTGTTGATGCAGCAGCAGAAAGTCATGTGTGGAGCATAGTCTTGGAACATGGGAGGCTGCAGGCAAACAGGATGCAGGAAAGTTCAAAACAATGCAGGCCAGAAGCAGATAGTGGTTTATTTCAAGACAAACAGAACTAAAAGTCTTAATACCAAGACACAGGTGTGTGTCTTAGTGAGCCTTATATAGATCTAGGCAAATAAGGTCATAGGAGCACACCAAAACACTTGTAAGACCCAGTATGGAGCACAGCAGAGGGCAGCGGCTGTAGGGGAAGGTGGTAAAGCCATGCCGAGCCAAGGCAGATGCGTAACATGCCTTAAATGAAGGTTCCAAACACCTTCCTTGATCAGTAACATAAGCGTGATTGATGTTTATTTGGCTTCTAGGTAAGGACAATTTCAAAAGTTTTCTCCATGAGAATGAAGAAACCAAAGTCGTTAAATTGGTACAAGTGTTAGATTTAAAAATGTGGTTGCAGTATGGTGTGCCACTGGACAGAGGTGTAATGCTTGAATGTCTGTACATAGTGGTCTACGTCTTCCTTTTTATTGTTCTCAAATGACATTTTCCATGTTTTTTTATAAAGCTCTAGTCTTTTGTACATCTACATCTAATATATTCCATTGTTTTGCCTTAAGGCCCCCCAAAATAGCAATTACAAATGTGAATACATTGTCAAAACATTAGGATTTCTCAAATTGAAAACTTGTGACTCGGCAATGGTTGTTATTAATGAAATAGTCCAATTTTTTTGCCTTTAGGTCCTCATTTAAGCCCAAAACATTTAGCGCTTTAAAAGTAACAGACTCTGTTCGTGTCAAACGTATTGCGAGTGGACTATTGCCAAAAATGTGTTTTATTAAAATAAAAGTTATTTTGGCAGAGGAATGATGACATTTAAAACAATTTAATAATTTACTGTAAATGGAACCTTGATTCCCACTTACAAAAAATGAAATGTCTTTGAGAGAGATCCCATACCACTCTGCAGCTCATGATTCCTTATTCTCTTGAATCTCTGCTGTATTTCAAAAATATCTCCAGGGAGTGTAGTTACAAAGGAAAAATGTGTATGTGTTAAAGATGTGCCCATTTATTTATAAAATGCTTTGACCTAAAATACAGGTTCAAAGAGCTACTAGTAACATTTCTAAATATCTACATGCAAAAATTTCTGGGAACTTGGTCACGCAAAATTTCAATTTTGACATAAAAGAAAATACATGTTTTGAGAATTCACTTTCAAATTTCCTTTAAAGGGAACCTGTCACCTGAATTTGGCGGGACCAGTTTTCGGTCATATGGGCGGAGTTTTCGGGTGTTTGATTCACCCTTTCCTTACCCGCTGGCTGCATACAGGCCGCAATATTGGATTGAAGTTCATTCTCTGTCCTCCGTAGGACACGCCTGCAGTAATGGGCAGGAGAAACTGTACAATAGCAGACTACGAACTAAAATGGACATTATTGCTTAGGCCCACAGTGATGTTGGAGGGAACCATAAAAAGCATGGGGCACTTGGGCTTTAGTTGGTGTCAAAGAAAATTAGTGCACGCTAGCTCTTTAGGAAGTCGGAACACAGAGCAGAAGGACATATTTCTGGAGGAGAGCAGCGGCAAGATGGAGGACATCAGGAAACATGGAAGGCCAGTCAGCAAATTGAGACCCAGTCCTGCCTATAAATGGATGTGTTTATTTACCAGTGTGTCCTGTTTTAAAGATCTTTAAAGAGAATCAGTCACCAGGGTTTTTGCTACTCTATTTGAGAGCAGCATGATGTACGGACAGAGACCTTGATTCTACTGATGTATCACTTACTGTTCTTTTCTGTGCCCCTTACTGGAGTTTTGATAAAAAAATTTTTATCTAATGCAGATCTAGCAGTTCTCTGAATGCTGAGCTCTGTATACCCCACCCACAACACTGATTGACAGATTTCTATGCACGCTGTGCATAAGCAGAAACCTGACAATTTGGGGGCAGACTTGGACTACCCTGGCAGCAGGTTTACTAGTCCTGTAGTGATAATGTCCTGCTGATAAAGCAGTGATTTATAAAAACTACACTAAAGGTACCTTCACACTGAACAACTTAACAACGATATCACTAGCGATCCGTGACGTTGCAGCGTCCTGGCTAGCGATATGGTTGTGTTTGACATGCAGTAGCGATCTGGATCCTGCTGTGACATCATTGGTCGGAGCAGAAAGGCCAGAACTTTATTTCGTCGCTGGATCTCCCGCAGACATCGCTGAATCGGCATGTGTGACGCCGATTCAGCGATGTCTTCACTGGTAACCAGGGTAAACATCGGGTTACTAAGCGCAGGGCCGGGCTTAGTAACCCAATGTTTACCCTGGTTACCAGTATAAATGTAAAAAAAAAAAACATTACATACTTACATTCCGGTGTCTGTCGCGTCCCCCGGCGTTCTGCTTCCCTGCACTGTGTCAGCGCCGGCTGGCCATAAAGCAGAGCACAGCGGTGACGTCACCGCTCTGCTTTACGGCTGGCGTTTACACAGTGCAGGGAAGCAGAACGCCGGGGGACGCGACAGACACCGGAATGTAAGTATGTAGTGTTTGTTTTTTTTCATTTACACTGGTAACCAGGGTAAACATTGGGTTACTAAGCACGGCCCTGCGCTTAGTAACCCAATGTTTACCCTGGTTACCCGGGGACTTCGGCATCGTTGGTCGCTGGAGAGCTGTCTGTGTGACAGTTCTCCAGCGACCACACAGCGACGCTGCAGCGATCGGCATCATTGTCTAGATCGCTGCAGCGTCGCTAAATGTGACAGTACCTTAAGCAGCCTAGTTTGTGACACATCACTGGAATTGGGGTATCTTTCCCTATATAAGATTACATAGGCAAAACCTGATGTCAGATTCCTTTCAAAGATCAGACCTTATTTGATATGGCAAACAAGTGACATTAGAAAACGTTTTGTATGAGTTAAGGATAGATATGGATTTACAATGCTGTACCAATCATGCTTCTGAATGAAAAATGTAATGAAGTGGCTGGCATGGTCACTTTTCAGTTAACCAAGTGAGACTTCTAGATTAGAATACTGCGCTTGCTCTTCGTGGCCCTGCTTTGGTCTGTACTCATGGATCACCCCCTTTCCTAGCTGCACAAATAGTTATATTGATACTATGTAGTCCCAAAAACACAAGAACAACATGTACACCAACTTCCAAAAAATGTTGAGTTAATTGAAAATAAACTTGAGAAATCGGTTGACTATCCGAGGCTGATGACAGATGGAACTTAAGTTCTACATCTACGTCAAATCTATGGTGTCTTACGTTGAGTTTTCCTCTAAACAACAGATGCAAAATATTTTATAAAAATAAAAAATTAATTTGTGAGATCACAACTGCGTAAAACAGATGGTCTTGCTTCCCACCCTTCAAAAAAGAAAGGACTTCATATTATCGCTGTGACATATATTCAGTCAAATGGAATGATATTTTGCTTCTGATCACAAAGATCCATTGAGAATGGGTATTAAGATGATGACAATCCCTTGGACATGTTGCAATAACCGCTGATGTTTCCCCCCTCCATGCATATCTTTCCAGTGCCTACATGGCAGATGTTGGAAATAAATTTCAGATCTTCCATTTTCTGGACGGCAGCAATTGATCATCTAAGTCTTTTATACTTATACTCTGTAACTAATCTTGAAGTATGCTGGGAAGCTCACCCAAGATAAAAACACATGTTCTCATATATTCTACAACTGCTTCAAAATCGCAAAGGAATTGAATGAGAATTTTTTTGTTACCCAAATTATCAAATCTTCAATTTTTTTTACAAAAATGTAAAAAATAAAATTAATAAACAGAATATGCTGAATGTAAACATGTACCCGATGTAAAAGAGTTTAGCAACATTCAACCACATTTCAGAACATCCTTTTCAGTTTTACTTGGGAAGACGAGACAACTGACAATGTACATCATGTACAGATCATATTCTACAACTGCTTGAAAATCGCAAATGAATTGAATGAGAATTTTTTTTGTTACCCAAATCATCAAATCTTATTTTTTTTTACAAAAATGTAAAAAATAAAATTCATTATCAGAATATGATGAATGTAGACATGTCCCCGATGCAAAAGAGTTTTGCAACATTCAACCACATTTCAGAAGATCCGTGTCAGTTTTATTTAGGAAGACGAGACAACTGACAACGTACATTTTGTACAGATGTAGTAAAGGTTGTCACGACTCACAATCTTGATAACATATCTCATGTAAGAAGATTAAGATAATGGAACATTGCGAAAGCCATTTACTGATGTAGTTAAACTGGCCGTACACTTATTCTAATGTGGATGTAAAAATGTATTTTTTCAGCCACAAATTAAGCATTTTACATGCAGATTTTATTGCACCCTATGCTTTTGAAAGGGTGAAAATCTCAGGAAACAATTTATATCCATAGTGTTTAAAATTTGATTGTTGCGTCAATTATACTTTGTTGCTACTGTTTATATGTGAGAGAGCGCCAGGGCCGTAGTCGTGGCTGATGTAAACGGCTCCAACGCACCCTGGTCTCCCATCACATGCAGTCCACAGTTCTCTGTCAGCATACCTGTAGCTTTCTGCTCCACTTCATCAGGGCTTCCTCTTGACACTAGTTCACAAAAAGAGACACAGTCCATTTCCATCTTTAAACAAGTAACTTTACTGTTGTCTGTTCTCAGTCTGTTCACATCAATTACAGCATGCACTTCGGGTACCACACAGTTTGCCTCAGTCACTTTCCCTGTCCTCCTTCAGCATGTACCGGGGTTGTTCCGTTCCATTTGGTATCACAACGTCCTCTCTGTCTAGCTTCACCACACTCCGATACTCTCCTGTCCGCTTCGCACCAGACAAAAGGGCACCTTGTCCACGTAGCAAGCTGACACATGATGAGCGACCTGTGTTGCTGTACTGCTGTTAGCTGTCTCCCTACAATCTGCGTGGTTATAATCGCTGCTGTAATCTGTGCTGCCATCTGTGGCCCTCAGGCCCAGAATGGCTGGGCTCCTGTTTTAAAAACATTACAGGGCTGACTGCTTGTCAGGGCTCCCTGACCCAACTGACAAAAATGCCTGATGCTCCTCAGCTTAACCACAGCTAGCCCCTCCTACATTAACTATTTACACTCTGAGCATCGCTATATCCCCACCTAGTGGGCCAAACAGGGTACTACGCTTTCCCTATGATAAACAATGAACAGCTTCTTATACAAAACAGCAGTAATAAATATGAAATATGTACGTTATGACACATACCCAATAGCAGTAGTCAAAGGTAAAACAGAACTTTATACATTATAACATACGGTATCGGGACGGGCAAGAAATATGCAAGGACATAATGGACCCCCTTACATATATAATACAGAATTTTTCGTCTACAGGAAATATCCAGAGCTTAGCCACTAGGTATGAACAAAGCCTTTGCAATTGGTAGCAAATGTTGCAAAAAATAAATTAATAGAAAAAGAAGATTTGACGTTTCAGAGTAGATAGCTTTGCTATATGAAGGAAAGAGTTCCAGAGTGAAATACCAATTTCAAAGTTCTTATTTTTACTTGTTTCATGCTCGTGCAGACCACTTTTTCATAAACAAACCACATAGATATTTTTGTGCTATATAGGTTGTTTTTGAAAAAGAGGTCTGCTCGAACGCAAAACAAGAAAAACTAAAAACTACAAAATTGCTATTCCAGTCTGGAACTGCTTCCTTCATTCATATATACGGTCTACTCAAAAAATGTCTAATCTTCTTTTTCTATTAATCGATACGCAAAAGAGGGTTTACCTTCTTTTGCCGATGGAACTGCGGAAGCTGTAATATTCATGGGCAATTATTGGAGTTGCGATAGTCACAACCGTTTCAGGTGAGCAACTCCATAACTGCCTTCCCATCTGTACCTTTCAAAGTGCGCCGCTTGTCTCCTACCCCCGATGTTTTTCTCCGCAAAAAAATAAATGGCAGAGTTGCATTTTTCATGCATTCTGCTATTTATTATCAAAGAGAATAATAACTTGTGAAGTGCACCCGAACAAATGTTTGATTCATCCCACAAAAAAACAACAAATCAAATGGTTACATCGACTCCGAAATAAGAAAGCGTTTCGGCTAGTAGAATAAGAAAAGAGAAAAACTGAAAAAAAAAATCTGATACTCTATTTCTTATATTGAAATTTTCTGTTCAGAGGAGAGCTGACCCTTGGGACACCTACTGATCTGAATGGACGCTTGAATCCCATAGAGAATGAATAGTGATGGGACATATTCAGAGGCTTGTTCTCCCGATTGGTTGGAGTCCCAGTAGTTTGCACTCCATTGATCAGAAAGTTATTTTGTATCCTGTAGATAAGTGATAAACATTTATTCCCAAAATTAAAAGTTAAGACCAAAATTGTCTTGGTTCACATTGAGTTAGGCCAATTTCCCGCATCTGTTAAACATGGATCATGCCCGATCTTCGGGTCTCCTGACCTGAGCTACTACATCATGGGCATATATAAAGCAGATTGCTCATTTCGGAACACCCAACAGTCAGACCACAACTTTGATCCAAGCATAGTCTGTGTTTCTTGGATGAAATCCGCTTTATTCCCACCTTGTACATTTATAGCATAGCCACGGGAGGTTATGGTTAAAAAAAAATCAAACATTCATTTAAAGGGATTATCTGAGACTTTGCTTGTTTTTATTGTATGGGGATAGGAACTTACGGGCAGGTAATTGCTACCTGCCTGCCTATTCTGCCATGCAAAATCTCTGTCAGCACAGAGTGGTCACAGACCGCTCATACCGGTGATGTCACATTGCACAGTAGCTTCGTCTTTTCCACCCTGCTCTGTTTATGAGGTTTACCTGCTGATGTCATACTGATTAACAGCCAGCTCCCCACTGCCGAACTACGGGGAGATGGATGTCAATCAATATGAAGTCGGCAGTGGCTCTCCGTCGACAGAGCAAACCAGAAGAGAAAGAGCTGCTCTACTGACATGAGATGATGGGAACCAGGATAGTCAAAGCCGGAGCCGGAAAAGATCATCATCGGGCAGAACAGGCAGGTAGTTAGCAACTACCTGCGAGTATGTTCTTAGCCTCAACCAAAAAAACTAACCAAAGTCTCGGATACCCCTTTGACTTCAACATGTAAGAACTGCTGGTATCTCAGGACCTCATTTCAGGAGACTGATAGAATCTCAGAGCAATCTGGGTTTAGCCGCATCTACTATATTTAGAAATCCCGCTATGCTTTCCGCACCTTCTCTTTGCTGATGCAGGATGGTCACAAATATATCCAAACTCTTTAGGAATGACAGATATATTCATCCGTATGCTGGGAAGCAATTATCTGCTTGTTAATATGGCATTTTATTGTCGTGCGGTTTTATTGTATATACAAATGTACACGCTGAACCTTCTGACTCAGTGGTTTAGTGCGATCGCGGTCACATCATCAGGGTGAGCAGACCGTGCAGGAAAACAGTAAAACGCACTGAGAACCTCTGAATGGCATCTGACTGCACCATGTAAAAATAAACCCCAGCAACAAATAAAGGAGACGGAATGTGTCAGAGCTTTGCCAAAACCCACTGAAATCTATTAATATGGTGCTACTCACCAAGAGTCATAATCGCAAAATGTGTAAGCTGCAATTCTTCTCATAAAGAGGTGTTAGAAGCTGCTGAAGAAACCAGAAAGAGAAAATCATTTAAGGTGAACTGAAAAGTCTTCTTGTTTAGAGGCCACCGGCCCCCGATCATACGTCATGATATTAGGCTGGATGTGATGTGACATATGGGTTCCTGTGGCTAAAGGAGAGGCAGTTGAAATATGTAAAACCATCAAAACTAATATATATATATATATATATATATATATATATATATATATATACACACACACATTTTCTGGTTTTTATATATATATATATATATATATACTAGATGGTGGCACGATGCTATCGCATCGGGAGGGCGGTAATGTCACGATGGCGACAGGCATGTTGCTGCCTAATGGCATCCTGTGATAATCTAATGACTTTTGCATCAGGGGACTCATGTGCTTGACACCTACGCTTATATGCATTGTTTTTGCCCCAGCGATGCTGTTGCTCTTCAAGAATCTCATTTGCCCTTTGTTATCCCTTTGCTGATTTCCTTTTTTTGTCATTGGCGTATTTTTTAGGAGGAGCCATGTTGGCGTTGATATTTGCATTTCAAAGGGGTTTTCCCACAAACACAAGTTTATTTTAAAAATTGTCTGTGTCTGACCGTGTACCGAACATACCACAACTGCTGGGCAGGGGAGGAAGCAAAAGACAATACTGACATTCCAGCAGGAGATCGCAAAGGATACATTTTGTGAGGTAAAATATTTTTTAAAAACAGTCAGTGAAATATTTAACCTCACAAAATGTATCCTCTGTGATCCGCTGCTGTAATGCCAGTATTGTCTTTTGCTACCTCCCTTGCCCAGGAGATGTAATATGCTCCGTACACGGTCAGACACCGTCAATTTTTAAAATGAACTTTTGTTCGTGGTAAAAACCCTTTAATGTGACCGGCTTCCTCTGCCTGTAGACACGTCACGTCACGCATCTGCCGCTGGGAGCTGCCGAATGATTCACTGCACCTGCGCGTAATTCGCGCAGGCGCAGTAAATCAGACCGCTGCCATCTTTGTGCAGACAGATAGCGGCATGCGCTCCTCCTGTACAAAGATGGCGGCAGTCAGTGAATCATTCGGCTGATCCCGGCGGTGGCCTGTTCGCGACGGTGTTGCACTGGTGGTACCGTGCAAGAGGCTGCGTAAGTGTGTGTGTGTGTGTGTATGTGAGTGTGAGTGTGAGTGTGGTGCATACGGCGTAGAGAGTATGTGTGTGTATGGTGCAACGGTGTTCCGCTGGTGGTACCGCGCAATAGATTGGTTCTAGTAGCAATTTCCATATTGAGACACCCATCACTTGGGTGTCCCAGTATGGCAGTCTGTGAACATCCTCCGCTTGTATTTCTGGGATACGGTGACATCTGGACAGAAAAGGAAATGAAAACATTACAAGGCAATTTTATAAATAGATAGGTGCTTCTCACGCAATTAGATCATCAAAAAGTTAATTTATTTTAGTTCTTCAAGACAAAAAAGTGAAACTCCTATATTATATAGAGTCATTACACACAGAGTGATCTATTTCAAGTGTTTAATTCTGTTAATGTTGATGATTTTGGCTTACAGCCAAAGAAAACCCAAAAGTCATTATCTCAGTAAATTAGAATAATTAATAAAGAACATCTGCAATGGCTTCCTGAGCGTTTACAAAAGTCCCTTAGTCTGTTTCAGTAGCTCCACAATCATGGGGAAGACTGCTGACTTCACAGATGTCCAGAAGGCAGTCACTGACACACTCCACAAGGAAGGTAAGCCACAAAAGGTCATAGCTAAAGAAGCTGGCTGTAGCTATATGTGTGAGCACATATCCATGCACACCATATATATTAGTATTATAATGTGTGGTAGATTGACTCAATCGGTTGCTTAAAGAGGTAGTCACAAGAACACTTTCTCACTAAGCTTTCAGCTGATTTATTAAAAACTTTCTGCAGAGACCAGTCCAAAACTAGGTAACCAAGCATGGCCCTTCTGGCGTAACTGGAAAAACAAAATAGCTTACAGTACAGTCTGTGTGGCAGCGGGGATTTGCCCCCTGAGGGGAAGAAAATGAGGAACAACATGTTAATGATATTGCCTTTGTCAAAAGGGGTGTGTCCCTAGAATGTACTGTCAGCACTAATTGGATATTATCAGACTGTGTAATGACACACCCCTAACAGGTGACTCCCAGTTGCCAATTTATTCATACATTTCTAGAAGCAATAGCAGAGGAACAGGACAATGCAGAATTGTAAGAAAAGAGAATGCAAAATTGCCTTATTATAGTGAATGAAATTATTTACTTAAGAGCTAATAGATCCTCATTTAGAAGACATTAACCACAGATTGTCGTTTTTACTGTGTCAACATCATCGGAAAAGGAAACAAATATAAGCCCTTCCCAACTGATTGGTTGTATTTACAATTGTTGAGAGGGCGTCCATGGCAAGTCAATTTTTCTTGTTCTGGGCATTTTGACTTACATAGTTTGGGAAGATTGCTTTTAGGAGGTACGACATTGTTTGATATTGTTTTAAAGGGAAATTGCCACCTTGGAAAATGTATAAATGCACATTGCCGAGTGAGCTGTCAATCAAATTGCCAGGGCGTGCTTACAGTCACCGCTCACAGCGTAGTGAGTGGTGACTGTAACTGCTATGTTCACTCCCCCATGACTCTAAGCCAGGGGCTCCCAGGAGAAAGTAAATTTTTTCCTGATAGACACACTTTCAGTAAGGCGGTCAGGCAGCATTGTAATGCTATTTATGTACAGATTAACCCTATATCTGCAGGTAAGTAACATTTCTGAGGTGACAGGTTCCCTTTAAAGCTAGTCTATCAGCACAACATGCTTGTGCAATTAAAGCACAGCTCTCCGTGCACCGTTGGTATAGCCTAGTATTTCTGTGAACCTCACCTTGTTTTCCAACTATCTCCAACCTCCTCTTTTTTGATTGACAGCTCTGGCTTTTCAGGAGTCAGAGGAGGGTGGAGATAAATGTAAATAAAAAAATAGGAAGGTGCACTGAACTGCTTGGCCAGGCCAAGGGTGCACCAAGTAGCTGTGTTCCATTTGAACAATCGTGTTGTTCTGAAACTCTAAAGTGTTTTTTTCTGGTTTTTGAAAAAGTTCCATCCATAACTGCAGTTTGATGTAAAAAAAATAAACAGTCCTTTATTTACACTCCATTCACAGAGTAGTTGAGAAGTTGTTGATTGAAGGGTGCCCCACCGATGAGACCCACATGATCACAAAAAAGGGTGGTCAAGCACGCGCGCTGTCATTTTATTCAAAATTTTATTCAAAATCTATAGGACTTATGGAGTAAACCGAGTGCAGCCAAGTTCAGCTCTGATTGTTTTCCATTCTTTGCTCAATGTTTGACATCTGTGACCCCCAAAATGCATAGAGGTCTAATCCAATGAGTTGTTTCCAGCAGAGATGGCGGCCTGTAGCCAATTGGCCAAATGCCACCGCCCATTTTTTCACGATTTCAGATATTTCTGGCCCTAGAGATGAAATGATTTCGGGACCATGAACTATTGACAGCAGTTTTCCCCGAGCAGCGGCGTCCTAGACAATTAAAGGCTCTCTGTTATTTGATGTGCAGGCACCGCTTGCTTTGTAGATGTCACAACATTTACACATCTTTTACAATTCACATATTTTCCTTATTGCATCAAAGAAAACACAATATTTTCATTTCTATAGCGCTCTATGTGCGAGATTCTCTTGTCAAAGTTTAGAACAACTGCATTCAACCTTTGTTAAATCTGTTTTTTATTAAGAAATCCAAAGCTTGAAATATTTGCAGATTTCGGCTGAGATAACTCTAAATTTTTCTTAACCTTTGATGTAACGTATACCAATCTGTCTATCAAACTGTGACATCGCAGAAGACAGCGAAAGCGGCTCTGGGTAATGTGCTGTGAGGGGAAACATAGTATTTCACCTTTTCTTGATATTGAGATATTCATAATATAGCATTAGATGTCCAGAGTAGAGATAAGCAAATTTCCAGAAATTTCATTCTGTGATATTCGCTTTAATTTAGTCGACAGATTCAATTCGGTCCTAATAAATTTGGTCTGTATTCAATTGCCCCGTTTGGAAGGGAAAAAAGAAGGAATAAAAAAAACTGCATTTTGTACTCACTTGTTCTATACCACTTCTAATGCCTCCTTCCCTACCACCGTAGTTCCCTGGACTTTCATTTCTCTGTCGCTCAGCTCACTCCATTCCAGCAATGAGGTCAATTTGAGGACTTTCATTGGTTCCATGTGGTCACAGAATATGATGGTGCAGCATAAGCACAATATAATAATGTGCATCACTCAGACCCTACATGATAACATGAGGCCAATCGGAAGCCGTTCATTGACCTCTCGCAGTCACCTAGGGTCAGTTACAAGACGCACATTGACCCAAGTGACGGAATGGAGCGAGTTAAGCAACAGAAGAACAGAAGACCAGGCTTCTGCTTCAGTGGAGGTTGCCGAAAAATAGGTAATGGACAGTGAATATTATTGTTTTTTTTTTTAATTATTTTTACCTTTTTTTCGGCCCACAAAAAAACCCCCCAGCAAAATGGTAATCGACTAGCCGTTATTTTTGTGGATTCTTGCTTTTCAAATCCCCCAAAATTTGGATTCTGGGGATTTTGTTTTTTACAAATCAATTTGCTCATCTCTAGTGCAGAGCTTACATATAATGGGTGGCTCTGCCTACAAATTACCGGTATATACCATGAAAGTTGGGAGCCAAGAATCAAATTACTCTACTCAGGAGCAGACCACGGACAAGAGTTTTGCTGCTTCTGAGTAAGATGTAATAGACATAGACCCATTTTTCAATTATAATACAATTCCCTTTTATCTGACAGCCTTGGAAGGAAAGAGTCTGTAATGGAGCAAAGTATCACTAGCATGGCAGGCCATTATTATTTGGCTACCTCGCACCATTCCAACTCTGCATCCAACATCATCAACAACCTGCATGTCCTTCACTCATCATGCAAGGACACCTTTTTAAATATGGCAAAAAAATATAATCTAGAACTCCAGTTTACCGACCAGGAAAAAGTGTAAAAGTGAAGGCGTAGAAATGGTGAACTCTTTGGAAAACCTACTCTTTGGAGAACCTACAGTATATATTTTAGGTCTTCCGTACAGTGGTTATCTTGGATTTTAAAAAGAACAAGATAACAGTGAGAAATAAGTTACAACAGAAAAAATAAGCATTACATACTTAATCCATCACTGCTGTTGAGGTGGTCCCAGCTTGTCTTGCAGTGATGACAAGACATCCATTGTTCGCATGACTGGCTTGACCAATTTTGGTCTCAGTCAGTGGTCAACAATGAACTCTGTTATAATATTGGAGCACCCCCAGATGCAGGGCCGCAGGGAACTCGGTACCGGTCCTCTCTGTCTCGGTGCTGGGGTTGTCACGATGGCTGGACCCGGTCCGTGACCCTGCTAAGGGGCGTCCAATGAAAGGGTGATGAAAGTTTGTCAAGGGTTCGTGATGCCACCTGTGGTTTTCGGTCAGGGTGACCAACGCTGCTGAGGGGTCCACTGGGGTCATGTAATGGCAGCTAGATGGAATACCTTCCCACAGGTGAAGTATATCCCCAGGGCTTCCCAGTAGTGTAGGTGGCGATGATGTGAGCCGCAGTTAATAACGAGGACACAAGGTTGCAGTCTCTACCTTTTTACTGAAGACTTCGGGATCCACAATCCAGAGCACTGCTAACAGGGCTGGCTGAGTCCGGCCGGTCCAAAGGCACATCCAGAGTTCCCTTTGCAGGTGGAAATCAGTGCCTACCAACTAGCGCCTGTGTGTTGTAGTCCTTCCCTGCTGAGCACCACGGGATAGTCCTCACAACTTTCGTATTCGTTCGTTCTCTCTCTCTCCGTCACCCAGTTTATCTGGCTAGGACGCACCCGTTTGACGGGAAGGCCTGGAGTTATTCTGGGACCCTAGAGATGCCCCTCTCCCACAATTGCCCCCTATGTTTGCTTAGGTGATTTAAGGTAGACAGCCAACTTATAATCAACTGTCCTGCCGCTGTTTGAAGTAATGCTTGAAGTCTGTTACTTCATCGGCGTTCCGGCCACCGGCTACGTGCCTCAGTAGGATGTTGCCGATCTCGGGGCATGACTCCTACTGGTTCTATCTCCTTTGTGCTGTGATCTCGTTTCTCACTTCTCCACAATATCCTTCACTTCGTGTCCTTCCTTGGATGCCGCCGCAAGGTAGTGCAGGCGCGGCTCCGTAACGATCTGTCCTTTCTGCTAGGTACCTGCCAGGAACTCACCCGGGACAGGTCCTCCCTGGAGCTCTCCCAGGCTGCGTTCTTGCTAACTTCCTGTCCAACCTCCAGTTTTACCAGAGTGTGAGGAGTGGCCTAATACATAGTGCCTTTTGCTCCCTCTGGTGGCCAGAGTGTGAAGTGTAATATGTGACTGTGATACCTGGTCAGGTGAACTCCTTTAGTGCAATCAGACATAATATCACTCCCCTTAGTGGCAGAGCGACATTACTGCAACAACCAGGACTCTGGGGCGCTGCAATATTATACTCAGGCTCGGACTAGCCCACAGATGAACAGTTTAATCTCCCAGTGGTCCCCTGTGCAGGCGTTACCCTTCATAAGCAGTAGTTGGCACAATATGAGTCGCCCGCCAAGGTTGTGGGGTACTGGGTCTGGTACTCAAAGGGGGATGTCACGGTGGCGGCAACCTGGTCCATGGCCCTGGGCTCCATGCTAAAGGGAAGGTCTTTAACCCCTTTCTGACATGGGACGTACTATCCCGTCGATGTGGGGTGGGCCCCCATGACCACGAACAGGATAGTACGTCCAGCGCGATCGGCGGCGCTCACGGGGGGAGCGCCGCCGATCGCGGCCGGGTGTCAGCTGTTTATCGCAGCTGACATCCGGCACTATGTGCCAGGAGCGGTTACGGACCGCCCCCGGCACATTAACCCCTGGCACACCGCGATCAAAGATGATCGCGATGTGCCGGCGGTATAGGGAAGCTTCCCGCAGGGAGGGGGCTCCCTGCGGGCTTCCCTGAGCCCCCCGCAGCAAGGCGATGTGATCGCGTTGCTGCGAGGGTCTCACCTCCCTCCCTGCTTCCTCCAGCCCCGGATCCAAGATGGCCGCGGATCCGGGTCCTGCAGGGAGGGAGGTGGCTTCACAGAGCCTGCTTAGAGCAGGCACTGTGAAGGCTGCAGCGCTGCATGTCAGATCAGTGATCTGACAGAGTGCTGTGCACACTGTCAGATCACTGATCTGTGATGTCCCCCCCTGGGACAATGTAAAAAAGTTAAAAAAAAATTTTCAAAATGTGTAAAAAAAAAAATAAAAAAAAATATTCCTAAATAATGAAAAAAAAAAAAAAATATATTATTCCCCTAAATACATTTCTTTATCTAAATAAAAAAACAATAAAAGTACACATATTTAGTATCGCCGCGTCCGTAACGACCCGACCTATAAAACTGGCCCACTAGTTAACCCCTTCAGTAAACACCGTAAGAAAAAAAAAAAAAACGAGGCAAAAAACAACGCTTTATTATCATACCGCCAAACATAAAGTGGAATAACACGCGATCAAAAAGACAGATATAAATAAGCATGATACCGCTGAAAGCGTCATCTTGTCCTGCAAAAAACGAGCCACCATACAGCATCATCAGCAAAAAAAAAAAAAGTTATAGTCCTGAGAATAAAGCGATGCAAAAATAATTATTTTTTCTATAAAATAGTTTTTATCGTATAAAAGCGCCAAAACATAAAAAAAATATAAATGAGGTGTCGCTGTAATCGTACTGACCCGAAGAATAAAACTGATTTATCAATTTTACCAAACGCGGAACGGTATAAACGCCTCCCCCAAAAGAAATTCATGAATAGCTGGTTTTTGGTCATTCTGCCTCGCAAAAATCGGAATAAAAAGTGATCAAAAAATGTAACGTGCCCGAAAATGTTACCAATAAAAACGTCAACTCGTTCCGCAAAAAACAAGACCTCACATGACTCTGTGAACCAAAATATGGAAAAATTATAGCTCTCAAAATGTGGTAACGCAAAAAATATTTTTTGCAATAAAAAGCATCTTTCAGTGTGTGACGGCTGCCAATCATAAAAATCCGCTAAAAAACCCGCTATAAAAGTAAATCAAACCCCCCTTCATCACCCCCTTAGTTAGGGAAAAATTAAAAAAATGTATTTGTTTCCATTTTTCCATTAGGGTTAGGGCTAGGGTTAGGGCTAGGGTTAGGGTTTGGGCTAGGGCTAGGGTTAGGGCTAGGGTTAGGGTTAGGGCTAGGGTTAGGGCTAGGGTTAGGGCTATGGTTAGGGCTAGGGTTAAGGCTACAGTTAGGGTTGGGGCTAAAGTTAGGGTTAGGGCTATGGTTAAGGCTAGGGTTAGGGCTACAGTTTGGGTTGGGGCTAAAGTTAGGGTTGTGGCTAGGGTTAAGGCTACAGTTAGGGTTGGGGCTAAAGTTACGGTTAGGGTTTAGATTACATTTACAGTTGGGAATAGGGTTGGGATTAGGGTTAGGTGTGTGTCAGGGTTAGAGGTGTGGTTAGGGTTACTGTTGGGATTAGGGTTAGGGGTGTGTTTGGATTAGGGTTTCAGTTATAATTGGGGGGTTTCCACTGTTTAGGCACATCAGGGGCTCTCCAAACGCGACATGGCGTCCGATCTCAATTCCAGCCAATTCTGCGTTGAAAAAGTAAAACAGTGCTCCTTCCCTTCCGAGCTCTCCCGTGTGCCCAAACAGGGGTTTACCCCAACATATGGGGTATCAGCGTACTCAGGACAAATAGGACAACAACTTTTGGGGTCCAATTTCTCCTGTTACCCTTGGGAAAATACAAAACTGGGGGCTAAAAAATAATTTTTGTGGGAAAAAAAAGTATTTTTATTTTCACGGCTCTGCGTTATAAACTGTAGTGAAACACTTGGGGGTTCAAAGTTCTCACAACACATCTAGATAAGTTCCATGGGGGTCTAGTTTCCAATATGGGGTCACTTGTGGGGGATTTCTACTGTTTAGGTATATTAGGGGTTCTGCAAACGCAATGTGACGCCTGCAGACCATTTCATCTAAGTCTGCATTCCAAATGGCACTCCTTCCCTTCCGAGCCCTCCCATGCGCCCAAACGGTGGTTCCCCCAACATATGGGGTATCAGCGTACTCAGGACAAATTGGACAACAACTTTTGGGGTCAAATTTCTCCTCTTACCCTCAGGAAAATACAAAACTGGGGGCTAAAAAATAATTTTTGGGGGAAAGATTTTTTTTTTTCAATTTTCACGGCTCTGCGTTACAAACTGTAGTGAAACACTTGGGGGTTCAAAGCTTTCACAACACATCTAGATGAGTTCCTTAGGGGGTCTAGTTTCCAAAATGGTGTCACTTGTTGGGGGTTTCTACTGTTTCGGTACATTAGGGGCTCTGCAAATGCAATGTGACACCTGCAGACCATTCCATCTAAGCCTGCATTCCAAATGGAGCTCCTTCCCTTCTGAGCCCTCCCATGCGCCCAAACAGTGGTTCCCCCCCACATATGGGGTATCAGCGCACTCAGAACAAATTGGACAACACATTTTGGGGTCCAATTTCTCCTGTTACCCTCGGGAAAACACAAAACTGGGGGCTAAAAAATTTTTGTGGGAAAAAATTTTTGTTTTATTTTTACGGCTCTCCATTATAAACTTCTGTGAAGCCCTTGGTGGGTCAAAGTGCTCACCACACATGTAGATAAGTTCCTTAGGGGGTCTACTTTCCAAAATGGTGTCACTTGTGGGGGGTTTCTACTGTTTAGGTACATTAGGGGCTCTGCAAACGCAATGTGACACCTGCAGACCATTCCATCTAAGTCTGCATTCAAATGGCACTCCTTCCCTTCCGAACCCTCCCATGCGCCCAAACAGTGGTTCCCCCCACATATGGTGTATCATCGCACTCAGGACAAATTGGGCAACAAATTTTGGGGTCCACTTTCTCCTGTTACCCTCGGGAAAATACAAAACTGGGGTATAAAAAATAATTTTTGTGGGAAACATTTTTTGTTTTATTTTTACGGCTCTGCATTATAAACTTCTGTGAAGCACTTGGTGGGTCAAAGTGCTCACCACACATCTAGATAAGTTCCTTAGGGGGTCTACTTTCCAAAATGGTGTCACTTGTGGGGGGTTTCAATGTTTAGGCACATCAGTGGCTCTCCAAACGCAACATGGCGTCCCATCTCAATTCCTGTCAATTTTGCATTGAAAAGTCAAACGGCGCTCCTTCCCTTCCGAGCTCTCCCATCCGCCCAAACAGTGGTTTACCCCCACATATGGGGTATCAGCGTACTCAGGACAAATTGTGTAACAACTTTTGGGGTCCAATTTCTTCTCTTACCCTTGGGAAAATAAAAAATTGGGGGCGGAAAGTTAATTTTTGTGAAAAAATATGATTTTTTATTTTTACGGTTCTACATTATAAACTCCTGTGAAGCACTTGGTGGGTCAAAGTGCTCACCACACATCTAGATAAGTTCCTTAAGGGGTCTACTTTCCAAAATGGTGTCACTTGTGGGGGGTTTCAATGTTTAGGCACATCAGGGGCTCTCCAAACGAAACATGGCGTCCCATCTCAATTCCAGTCAAGTTTGCATTGAAAAGTCAAATGGCGCTCCTTCGCTTCCGAGCTCTGCCATGCGCCCAAACAGTGGTTTACCCCCACATGTGGGGTATTGTCGTGCTCAGGACAAATTGTACAACAATGTTTGGCGTCTATTTTCTCCTTTACCCTTGGTAAAATTAAACAAATTGGAGCTGAATTAAATTTTTTGTGAAAAAAAGTTAAATGTTCATTTTTATTTAAACATTCAAAAAATTCCTGTGAAGCACCAGAAGGGTTAATAAACTTCTTGAATATGGTTTTGAGCACCTTGAGGGGTGTAGTTTTTAGAATGGTGTCACACTTGGGTATTTTCTATCATATAGACCCCTCAAAATGACTTCAAATGAGATGTGGTCCCTAAAATAAAATGGTGTTGTAAAAATGAGAAATTGCTGGTCAACTTTTAACCCTTATAACTCCCTAACAAAAAAAAATTTTGGTTCCAAAATTGTGCTGATGTAAATTAGACATGTGGGAAATGTTACTTATTAAGTATTTTGTGTGACATATCTCTGTGATTTAATTGCATAAAAATTCAAAGTTGGAAAATTGCGAAATTTTCAAAATTTTCGCCATATTTCCGTTTTTTTCACAAATAAACGCAGGTAATATCAAAGAAATTTTACCATTGTCATGAAGTACAATATGTCACGAGAAAACAATGTCAGAATCACTGGGATCCGTTGAAGCGTTCCAGAGTTATAACCTCACAAAGGGACAGTGGTCAGAATTGTAAAAATTGGCCCGGTCATTAACGTGCAAACCACCCTTGGGGGTAAAGGGGTTAAAGGGGTTTTGAATAAAGTTTGTGTTTGTGACGCCACCTGTGGTATTCAGTCAGTGTGGACCAATGCTGCTTATAGGGGTCCTCTGGGCTGATGTTATGGCAGCTAGGATTGTTTCACTTCCCACAGGTGAAGTAGATCCCCAGGGCTCCTGGTATGTAGGTGAAGATGGTGAATGGTGCAGTGAAGTACGAGGATACAGGTTTGCAGTCTCTTTACCTGGTTTGCTGGAGACTTCAGGTATCCACAGTCAAGGGCACCAGATCACAGGTATTCATGGTCCGGCCGGCTTGGAAGCAAGTTCAGTGTCCCCTCTACCAAGTGGACATGAAAGCCTTCCTCATAGCACGGTGGTATTGTAGTCCCTTACTGCCTATGGCTTCTAGCAAGGTCCTCTCAGTTCCTCTCTGTCCTCTATAAAGGTGGGACACAAACCCATATGACAGGTGACTCGAGCCTTTTTACAGGGTCTCTCATGACCCAGGCTCTATGCGCCACTGTGTCTCCTGAGTATTAGGGAGAACAGGTAACGTATAGTCCAGCTGTCCTGCCGGTTTCTGCTGTGCCTCCTAGAGTCCAACAAAACTTCCGACTACCGGTATCTGCACTCTCCCAGGGAGGTAGCCCAGTCACAGCTATCTTTCCAAGATGTCACTCTCCTGTGCTTTACTCTCCTGCACGCTCCCTACAATCTGTTCTTTCCTTCTGTATTCTCTTTCTCCAGGAGCTGCAGCAACTCTGGATGCATGACCCCTTCAGTCCTTCCGACTCTCACTGTCTGACTGCTCTCTTCTCTGTCCTTCTGACAGACCCCTCACTGACTTCCCCTCCAGCCAGAATATATATCTAGGGAAGATCCCCTGAAAACCGGGTTCAGAGCTCCCCCTACTGGCCTGGAGTGTGAACATGTTGCATGTTTGTGTTTACCTGATAGAAGAGATCTTCCCTTGCTTCCAAGCGTGACATCACTCTCCCCATGAAGAAAGAAATGCCACTGTAGCAACCAGGACCCTGGAGTGTTACAAATACACTTGACTCACTATGTAAGTGCAAAGGCAACATCTTATAATTCGTTAAACAAGCCACTCAGTTAATTAAGGACTGGTACATTTATTAGCTATTTGTAGGATACGGAGCTGTCAGAATTAATCAATGTTCAGAGCTGGAACACCACAGCGCCTACACTATGTAGAGACCATTCCAGGTATTGCAGCTTTGCTCATGTTTAAGTGAATTGGAGCCTAGTTGCAGGACCTGAGAACAGCCACTTTACAGTGTATGGAGATTTAGTGTCCCAGATGAATACACTATTTACATTTGGGACCTGAAAATAACTGATGGGTGGGGGTGCTGGGTGTTGGACCTCAACAGATCTGATATTGAAGACCTATCCTAAGAATAAGTGATGAGCATCAAAGACTTGGATAATTTCTATAAGGAAGATGTCTGCTAACTTCTTGGTGTGTACACAAAGTTCACTCTGATAAACGGTACTCTTTGAATTACCTGGCATTGTGTGATAATCCTATTTAGCTTTAATAAATAAAATATAGCTCTCCCTACTGTATGATAGGAGCTTGGCTAAGCTAGAAGGGTTATGTCTGGCAACAAACTTCCATAAGTCATAATCACTTCTATGTGACCTGCATAAACGGGTGGAGGACCGCGAGCTGGAATGATTCGCCTCCATGTCCAATTCACCACTTACTCTGTGATGGCCAGCATCCACCTTTCTGAGCAGATAGGCTGGGGCATGGACTCCTGCTCTGTAGATCAGTGTGTACACAGTGCACTGTCCTAGGTAAAGCTAGCCCTGCACATAGGACATATCAATAATAACATCTAAAGAGGCTATTTGTCAATTAACCCATAAGAATTAGACCTTAGTGTCAAGTGATCACCTCCAAAGTCAATGCCAAATGGGGTTATCTTCCACTGGACCATTGTATCAGGGCATGGGGATCCTCCAGGCTAGCCTTATTCTGGATTCATAGGTTAGCTGACATCAAAAATGTAAAAAAAAATTTCAATGTTTTTTTAATTATTTTATGCTCCACAAAATGCAAAATATGATTCAGTAACTTCCATAGATCTCTAGCGATGATCCTTCCAACACCGGCAATGAGTATAGTCTTGTTTGCAGACACCCTATGAATTATCGCTTTATTGTCTGCTGTAGGACACCGTAAATGGGAAAGGGTTAAACGTCGTTTTAAAGGTTTCCTTTGTAAACCTTTAATTACTTTTGAAGTGCTTCTTTTTATCTGTTTTATAAGCGTATTTATGGGCCTCTTCTTCCCACAGTATGCGGCTGCCCCAAATCATTGATGTACAGTCGCAGGACACTTTATGGATTTGCAGAGAGTGTGGAATGTGTAATAATTTAATCCCACACATAGATCCACATTCACACATTCTCGAGGCTAGCAGATACATGTTTATTGAGCCGTCACTAGCCACACAGAATATGGGCAGATCAGAAGATCCTAATATTCCCAGTTCTACTTAACCCTAGTTAAGACGCTAATTTAATGCATACGTGCACATACATGAAAGACATTCAGCTTGAGCCCTGTCAGGTATTGTCTATCCACAAAACACAAAATACCCCATGCAGCTTAACTCGTCACATTTCTACTGTTATACTATCAAAAAAGAATTTGGAGGCATCTTCTCAAAGAGTCAAGAATTTCCCCGTCAGGTTGTTTAAAGTTATTGCCATAGAGAGTACAGCCAGGCCCTTATGGCAGGAAGGCTTTAAATGGGGGAATTTATGAGAACGTTTTTATGAATGGTAATAGGTCAGGATAAACTTCAGTTATTTCTTCATATTCTTCTTCCGTCTAAGATTACATTTAGCTGGAAGTGATTGAAACCTTCTGGTGTATGCCAAGCTTGTAAGTTTCTTCTGGCATTGAAGTGGTGATCTGCCAAAGTGCGTATTCATTTTGAAGATTTTTTTTCCATGGTTGACACTATCTGGGTCAAAATATGTCATGTTTCCGGTATAACTTTGCCTTCAAGTCCACGCCAACCAAAGCTTAGTTAGATGATCTCTCACTATCTCATCTCAACCCAAATCCAGAGTTTCTTTTCGGAGAGATTTTCACAAGAGGAGTGAAATTACAATGACTGTTTGAAGACAATGTATGCCAGTGTACCCAAAATATTACATCTCCAGTGAATTTATTACATAGCTGCTAAACCTTCCTTGGAATTCCGGGAGGCTCCCGAAATAAGGGAAGACCTCTGTGATTCCTAGAAGAATTAGAAAATGAAAATCTCCGAGGCTCTGATAAAACCTTTCTTAAAAACTCCCGGAAAGTAACATGGTTTCTTCATTCATAGAGGCAGACAATGAGGTCAGGCATTGGGAAAGTGTTTTGGTTACACCTGAAATTTGCCAGCACTGTGCTTTGCACACTGCAAATGGATACTCCTCTAAACTTGGCAAATATGATTTACTATGAATTGCAGGGTTTTGTCAGGGTTGAGTAAGCTTGTACTTATAGGCAGCCATGGAAGAAAAAGTGCCTACTGACGGAAATATGGGGTGTGTACTTTTCTTATAAATTATGTGCATCTATTATTTGGGGACTACAGGGAGCACTTTGGGAGGAATAAGTGGAAGGGTTATTTATTATGTTTTGCTTATATAGTGACATCATATTTGACAGCGCTTTACATAAATTATCACTGTCGATATTGGGGCTCACATTCTAAATTCCCTATCAGGATGTCTTTGTAGGTGTGAGTAAACCGGAGACAACGCACACAAACATGGGGAGAACATACAAACTCCTTGCAGAAGTTGTCCCTGGTGGGATTTAAACCCAGGAGTCAGACCCCAGTGCTGCAAAGCTACAGTTCTAACCACTGTGCTACCCTCAGAGCATTTTAGATGGCTCCTCAATATTCTGTTTCATCCTGTAAGAGTAGACAAGCATTTTACATCTTTACAACTGTACCATAATAATAACTTTAGAAAGAAATTATAAAATAAAAAATATCTTGCCCTCAATGTAGGTCTACAGAATTTTCCACACAGTCTGAAATCAAAAAATCTTGTATAAATTCTGCAGAGAGCAGTTGGTTTAATTGCTGTTGAGTTGCTTAATTTTAAGTTAATGAAGAACTGATTGTTCGAGCTTAGCTAATGGGCAGGGTTTAATAGTCTTATTGTCCTACTATAAAGAGGCAAAAGGGGGGAGGCTCCAGCTGCAACCAGTTATCTTGTAACCAGCCATGGGAAAGGGGATAGGAAGAAGGGAGGGCATGACTGAGCTCTTGACATATGTTAAGAATCAAAGAGAAGGTAGGTCTCACAGCTGTTGCACCACCAATCACTCTTCCTCCAACAAAGAATACAGCAGCACGGTTGAGCATGTGTGGTGCCTCTCCATTCATTGTCTGCGATAGTTGGCTAAGTACATCACTCCTAGTCCCTTAATGGTGCAACCTCAGTTTAGTACCACTGACAGAAGGGTTCAAATGTCAAAGTAGATGATTTAGGATTTGATGAAAGATGAAGAAGATTTACGATGGACATTGGCCATCAGAATAATGATTGTTTGGAGTAAGTTGGGAATGTGAATATCTCAGAAAGCTTCCATAAAACCTCAACCTGTGCTCTAAGGGGTCATTGTGGTCATCGGCACATGGTTTAGATATCAACCACTTCCTTTACCCATAGTCTACAGCTATTGACTATAAGTACCGTTCGTAAGGTCAGAAATGCATCAGCCAAAGAGGTGTTTTCTTCATTTTAAGTGAAAACAAACACCGTGAGCACTACTGTTGGGACGTGCCAAGGTAGGTTCCCACACCATGTGATAGTAAAATGAAAACCCCGCACTCAACTCAATGATGTGAAGAAGAACTTTTAACTCGGTGCAGAATTGTAGTACAGCAAAATGTTTCAGTCGTTCTGACCTTCTTCAGTTACAGACTATGGTAAGAAATATTTCTATCTTTGTGGACATTTTTAGAAGGTAGCGCGGTAATGACAGCATCCACTGAAATAGTAGTATAATTGTAATCCAGCTTATCGGCATAGATGGACCATCTTAAAATTCCGGGATGGCGCGTGTATATGTCCACGTGGGACACAGTATCCACCGCGCATCTTCAGCATATTTTACACAGGTATGGTTGCTTTCCGACTATAGATTTTACAGCTATGGAATCCATTGCATGTAAATCTATTTAATTAGGCATCCTATACTTTTTGTTGCCTCTTTAGTTTTTGTTGATGAAGGGCCCTTTAAATGAATCGGTATACTGCTGTTGCTGAGTAGTTGTTGAGATAGGTCAAGGATCGGCTGCTCGGTTACATCGAAGATATATCCTGAGCCAGCAAAAGGAAAATTAAATTAGAATGGTTTAGAGAAAAATACTTTGTATGTCTTTTCTGTTTCATTTGTAAATTCAGATAATCCAGTCCTGTCAACACACAAGCTCAGAAGGGAAACGCCGGCGTGGGTATAATGCAGAGCATAAAACACTCCAGAAATTATGTGCGTTGTCCAAAGCAGGGAAGAAAACTAAAGTATAGAATATATTTTATTTTTCATTAAAAGGAGTTGTCTGATTTAAAAAAGGGATCATTATCCATGGGTCCTACATATAAATAAAAAGGGGCACTGTGAAATGTGTCATTTCCCACTTATGGGTGCTCCAATAAACCAAAAAAAGTTGTCTCATGATAAAACTGATGGCTGCTGGTCCAACCAGCAGTTATCGTCAGGAAAAGCCACGAGAAGACTCACATTTCCTTGTGTCACATAATTGTTCATCACTCTGTGATGTCCATTAGGCCACATCTACAAGAGTTTGACAACCTTTTTTAAACACTTGCTACTGGATTTGCCCATAGATTGTAACTTACCGCAGGGTCTGTTCAAAAATGATTAAAAAAAACCTGTAAGACAACACCTATAATTATCTTGGTCTATGCATAATATATACAGATTATCAGATTACACAACTGGTGTAAAATAGTGAAGTAATAGTGAAAAATTTAAAAAAATGCAACAAAAGAGAAAAAAATGGAAAAGCACAAATACACAGGGAACAAGTGGAATAAGTCTAAGTTGAGGGTCTCGGCTTCTTAACAGTTCCTGGTGGATCTGATGCTAGTACAAAGGGGAATTCAAGGGTATGTGATGCTTATTTTGGAATTTGTAATCATTCCTTACTCTTTCCCCAATTTAAAAACAAAAACAAACAAAAAAAAAACACTTTAAATTTCTAAACCTGTTTGGGTTGAAAAAAGGTGGAGATAAGACTGTCAGAGGGATCTGGCAGCAGGTATACACGTCTCACTGTTGAAAAACCATGCATGATCATCCAAGTCGTATGGAGCTGCCACCGTGCCGTAAGGATTGTGTGAGGCTCTTTGCTTACAGAGAGCCTAAGCTGTCCATACACTTGAGATAGCTATTGGCTTAATGCTTGTTTGGCAGATGACTTTGTCTCCCAATTCCCCCATACACATGAGGACTCAGCTTGACTGAGCAGTTCTGTGTTCTGAAGGAGGAGTGAAGACAAAGCTGCTGTCCAACATCTCTAGCAGTGCTTATCTCCCATGAAAACAAAAAGATCAGTAGTTAAAACTCCAACTGTGACGTGACACACATGTGACATTATGCCAGTCCAGCTAATCAAAAGATGAGCTGGAGATGCCGAGAGATAAGAGGCAGTACTCCCGATCCCATGCACCAAATCTTGCCAGTAGGTCTCGGCACTCATCAAATAGCTGACCAGTCCTGCCGGAATCTTCAGATTTATCAGACTTTCAACTAATGTCAGCAGGGCTGGTTTTAGACAAAGTGGGGCCCTGGGCAAAAGTTTAAAGTGGGGCCACGATTGCTCACATATTGCACCATCACACAGAAACATTTAGATTGTATTTTGTATTTATTGTGCTGATTTCAGGTCTTTAGACTAGTGTGATCGACAATATTGAAGTCGTTTGGCGCCTGTTTCCCGACCTCTTTATATCGGCTGAGGAAGAATGTACACCCCATAGTCCATCTATGATGCCGATACAGTTGAATGTGCTATGCGGGGGTGGAGCCAGTGCTTGCGCCAGCCCCCCCTCGACTCGCGGGCCTCATAGCAGCAGTGTGGTGACATCACTGTCTGTGGGCCTTGGGGTAGTGAGGACTCTAGGCAGATGTCTCGTCTGCCTGCCCCTAACGCCAACCCTGCATGTCAGCTTTAAAGCTGATCTTACACATTAGATAAAACTCGGCTGGGTTATAAGGTCTTTTATACCACAAGATTATCGTGGAATGACCCTTCCTAGTAAATGTTGTTAATCACCAGACAAATGGGCAAAACACTCATAAAATGATCTTCTGTATTTTCCAAATGATATCATTCTCGGCAGCACATTGTCCTGTGTAAAGGGAGTCTGTACTGTCAAGAAAAATGGCAGCCAATTACTCATGCTTCAGGGTACATCTGAAAAGTGGTCTACTTGTGTAAATATGCTACTAAACGACCGCTGATTGATTTAATATTTACCAATCGGCAATAATTCATCACTGTAAATTTGTCCAGTGTAAACTGACCTCAACAGTGCCATCCGTTAGGGCATTCAAGGATGACATGCAACATTCCCAATCCTCTCTTCACATGGAAGAGGGATCTGGCAGAAGCTTATACGCCTCTTCCCCCCTTGGAAAAACTTACATACTCGGCCAAGCGTGCCTGCATGTTTATGGTGGAGTGAGGAGAAATAATAACCTTATCTGATGAGTTTGGTTATCTTAATACTCAAGACCATAGTAAAAATGCACCCAAAAATGCAAATGCCACCTCTTCTGCACAGCTTATCATGATTCCCGGATAACCATTCTTGATTGATTGAGCACTTTGGCCGGCGGCACCTATGTGGAAGTCCAATTGTTCTGTCCTTGACTACTAAAATCAGCACAATTCTAAATAAACATATGTTTCAAATCCATTTTTCTTTTTCTCTCCGAGTTGATTTACTGATATTCTCATGTCTTGGCCCTCGATCCCGTTCTTGTCTCATTATCTAGCGAGCTTAGTAAATATCGGATGAATAAGGGTGGGCAGAGGAACGATCCAAAATAAAATGCAAAGCAGAATTTGGAACGAGAATCGGAGAAGTATCATCCGCTGATTATCAAGAAATGTTTTTTTTTTCTTGTTATTTTAAAGGTCTCACTTGTGGGATATTTGAGCAGTGAGAACGTGTTACATTTATTTTAACCTTTTGAACCTTCTTTTCCTCCAGAAGACACCCACTGTGGAACAGGCCACAGGACTTAGTCAAGCAAAAACTGGATTAGCATTTTGTAAAAAAGAAATATATATTGGCTCGGAAAGAGTTTGAGGAATGGGATGTTGTTCTAAGCGATATTATATAAATTCACGATGTCCAATATTTTAGTCTCACTCCCTGTGGCCTTATGGAACTATTTCTAAACCTGATGTGAACGTCGTCCATGAATAGATATGTTTTTTATGAGCAGCTGTGCTGGTTTTCACCAGTAATTAGGAGGCTCATATTTTTATTAGATGGGAGTTGTTGTGAGTTCTGTGGCTGAATTCACTCCTGTGGTCACGGGTGGTACTGCAGCTTCTGAGCTTCCTCCCTCAGGTGTTCTGGTGGGCTCGTTGACTGCTTCATTACTTAACTCCGCCTGATGCTGCTATCCTTGCTCCTTGTCAATGTTTCAGTGTTGGATCTGAGCTTCTCCTGATTGTTCCTGTGACCTGTTGCTCTGTATAGCTAAGTGCTTTTTGTTTTTTTGTTGCTTTTTTTTCTGTCCAGCTTGTCTTTTGTTTTGCTGGAAGCCCTGAGACGCAAAGGGTGTACCGCCGTGCCGTTAGTTCGGCACGGTGGGTTTTTTTTGCCCCCTTTGCGTGGTTTTGCTTTAGGGTTTTTTGTAGACTGCAAAGTTCGCTTTACTGTCCTCGCTCTGTCCTAGAATATCGGGCCCCACTTTGCTGAATCTATTTCATCCCTACGTTTTGTCTTTTCATCTTACTTACAGTCATTATATGTGGGGGGCTGCCTTTTCCTTTGGGGAATTTCTCTGGGGCAAGTCAGGCCTATTTTTCTATCTTCAGGCTAGCTAGTTTCTTAGGCTGTGCCGAGTTGCCTAGGTAGTTGTTAGGCGCAATCCACAGCCGCTTTTAGTTGTGTTTAGGATAGGATCAGGTGTGCAGTCTACAGAGTTTCCACGTCTCAGAGCTCGTTCTTGTATTTTTGGGTATTTGTCAGATCACTGTGTGCGCTCTGATCGCTAAGCACACTGTTTCTGGATTGCCTTCATAACACCTGTCATTAGCAAACATAACAGTACAAGGAGCCAACACTAATGATTCTCAATAGAGGGAAAGAAAAAGTTCTGACATCATTTTTTTTTTTTTTCTCAGCTCTGTGTTCACTTTTTTTTTTTCCCCTAGACATTTGGGTGATTCTGGACACAGGTGTGGACATGGATATTCAGGGTCTGTGCTCTTCAATGGATAATCTCGTTATAAATGTACAAAAAATTCAAGATACTATTGATCAGAAATCTATGTTAGAACCAAGAATTCCTATTCCTGATTTATTTTTTGGAGATAGAACTAAGTTTCTAAGTTTCAAAAATAATTGTAAGCTATTTCTGGCCTTGAAACATCATTCTTCTGGTAATCCTATTCAACAGGTTTTGATTATTATTTCTTTTTTGCGCGGCGACCCTCAAGACTGGGCATTTTCTCTTGCGCCAGGAGACCCTGCATTGAGTAATGTCAATGCGTTTTTCCTGGCGCTCGGATTGCTGTACGATGAGCCTAATTCAGTGGATCAGGCTGAGAAAAATTTGCTGGCTTTGTGCCAGGGTCAGGATGATATAGAAGTATATTGTCAGAAATTTAGGAAATGGTCAGTACTCACTCAGTGGAATGAATCTGCGCTGGCAGCTTTGTTCAGAAAGGGTCTCTCTGAGGCTCTTAAGGATGTCATGGTGGGATTTCCTATGCCTGCTGGTTTGAATGAGTCTTTGTCTTTGGCCATTCAGATCGGTCGACGCTTGCGCGAGCGTAAATCTGTGCACCATTTGGCGGTACTGCCTGAGGTTAAACCTGAGCCTATGCAGTGCGATAGGACTATGACTAGAGTTGAACGGCAGGAATACAGACGTCTGAATGGTCTGTGTTTCTACTGTGGTGATTCCACTCATGCTATTTCTGATTGTCCTAAGCGCACTAAGCGGTCCGCTAGGTCTGCCGTCATTGGTACTGTACAGTCCAAATTCCTTCTGTCCATTACCTTGATATGCTCTTTGTCGTCGTTTTCTGTCATGGCGTTTGTGGATTCGGGCGCTGCCCTGAATCTGATGGATTTGGATTATGCTAAACGTTGTGGGTTTTTCTTGGAGCCTTTGCGGTGTCCTATTCCATTGAGAGGAATTGATGCTACACCTTTGGCCAAGAATAAACCTCAATACTGGGCCCAGCTGACCATGTGCATGGCTCCTGCACATCAGGAAGTTATTCGCTTTCTGGTGTTGCATAATCTGCATGATGTGGTCGTGTTGGGGTTGCCATGGCTACAAACCCATAATCCAGTATTGGATTGGAATTCCATGTCGGTATCCAGCTGGGGTTGTCAGGGGGTACATGGTGATGTTCCATTTTTGTCGATTTCGTCATCCACCCCTTCTGAGGTCCCAGAGTTCTTGTCTGATTATCAGGATGTATTTGAAGAGCCCAAGTCCGATGCTCTACCTCCGCATAGGGATTGTGATTGTGCTATCAATTTGATTCCTGGTAGTAAATTCCCTAAAGGTCGATTATTTAATTTATCCGTGCCCGAACACGCTGCTATGCGCAGTTATGTGAAGGAATCCCTGGAGAAGGGACATATTCGCCCATCGTCATCACCACTGGGAGCAGGGTTCTTCTTTGTAGCCAAGAAGGATGGTTCGCTGAGACCGTGTATTGATTACCGCCTTCTTAATAAGATCACTGTTAAATTTCAGTATCCCTTGCCATTGTTATCTGACTTGTTTGCTCGGATTAAGGGGGCTAGTTGGTTCACTAAGATAGATCTTCGTGGTGCGTATAATCTGGTGAGAATCAGGCAAGGAGATGAATGGAAAACTGCATTCAATACGCCCGAGGGTCATTTTGAGTATCTAGTGATGCCGTTCGGACTTGCCAATGCTCCATCTGTGTTTCAGTCTTTTATGCATGACATCTTCCGTGAGTATCTGGATAAATTCCTGATTGTTTACTTGGATGACATTTTGATCTTCTCAGATGATTGGGAGTCTCATGTGAAGCAGGTCAGAATGGTTTTTCAGGTCCTGCGTGCTAACTCTTTGTTTGTGAAGGGATCAAAGTGTCTCTTCGGTGTGCAGAAAGTTTCATTTTTGGGGTTCATCTTTACCCCTTCTACTATCGAGATGGATCCAGTTAAGGTCCAAGCCATCCAGGATTGGATTCAGCCGACATCTCTGAAAAGTCTGCAAAAGTTCCTGGGCTTTGCTAATTTTTATCGTCGCTTCATCTGTAATTTTTCTAGCATTGCCAAACCATTGACCGATTTGACCAAGAAGGGTGCTGATTTGGTTAATTGGTCTTCTGCTGCTGTGGAAGCTTTTCAGGAGTTGAAGCGTCGTTTTTGTTCTGCCCCTGTGTTGTGTCAGCCAGATGTTTCTCTTCCGTTCCAGGTCGAGGTTGATGCTTCTGAGATTGGAGCAGGGGCGGTTTTGTCACAGAGAGGTTCTGATTGCTCAGTGATGAAACCATGTGCTTTCTTTTCCAGGAAGTTTTCGCCCGCTGAGCGTAATTATGATGTGGGCAATCGAGAGTTGCTGGCCATGAAGTGGGCATTCGAGGAGTGGCGTCATTGGCTTGAAGGAGCTAAGCATCGCGTGGTGGTATTGACTGATCATAAGAACTTGACTTATCTCGAGTCTGCCAAGCGCTTGAATCCTAGACAGGCCCGTTGGTCGTTATTTTTTGCCCGCTTCGACTTTGTGATTTCGTACCTTCCGGGCTCTAAAAATGTGAAGGCGGATGCTCTGTCTAGGAGTTTTGTGCCCGACTCTCCGGGTTTATCTGAGCCAGCGGGTATCCTCAAGGAAGGAGTCATTGTGTCTGCCATCTCCCCTGATTTGCGGCGGGTGCTGCAAAAATTTCAGGCGAATAAACCTGATCGTTGTCCAGCAGAGAAACTGTTCGTCCCTGATAGGTGGACTAATAAACTTATCTCTGAACTTCATTGTTCGGTGTTGGCTGGTCATCCTGGAATCTTTGGTACCAGAGAGTTAGTGGCTAGATCCTTCTGGTGGCCATCTCTGTCACGGGATGTACGTACTTTTGTGCAGTCCTGTGGGATTTGTGCTAGGGCTAAGCCCTGCTGTTCTCGTGCCAGTGGGTTGCTTTTGCCCTTGCCGGTCCCAAAGAGGCCTTGGACACATATTTCGATGGATTTCATTTCTGACCTTCCCGTTTCTCAAAAGATGTCAGTCATTTGGGTGGTCTGTGATCGCTTTTCTAAAATGGTCCATCTGGTGCCCTTGGCTAAATTGCCTTCCTCCTCTGATTTGGTACCTTTGTTCTTTCAGCATGTGGTTCGGTTGCATGGCATTCCTGAGAATATTGTTTCTGACAGAGGTTCCCAGTTTGTTTCAAGGTTTTGGCGAGCCTTTTGTGGTAGGATGGGCATTGACCTATCCTTTTCCTCGGCTTTCCATCCTCAGACTAATGGCCAGACCGAACGAACCAATCAGACCTTGGAAACATATCTGAGATGTTTTGTTTCTGCAGACCAGGATGATTAGGTGTCATTTTTGCCGTTGGCGGAGTTCGCCCTTAATAATCGGGCCAGCTCGGCTACCTTGGTTTCTCCATTTTTTTGCAATTCTGGGTTCCATCCTCGTTTCTCTTCAGGACAGGTTGAGTCTTCGGACTGTCCTGGTGTGGATTCTGTGGTGGATAGGTTGCAGCAGATCTGGACTCAGGTAGTGGACAATTTGATCTTGTCCCAGGAGAAAGCTCAACTTTTCGCTAATCGCAGACGCCGTGTGGGTCCCCGACTTCGTGTTGGGGATCTGGTTTGGTTATCTTCTCGTCATATTCCTATGAAGGTTTCCTCTCCTAAATTTAAACCTCGTTTTATTGGTCCGTATAGGATTTCTGAGGTTCTCAATCCTGTGTCTTTTCGTTTGACCCTCCCAGACTCCTTTTCCATACATAATGTATTCCATAGGTCGTTGTTGCGGAGATACGTGGCACCTATGGTTCCATCTGTTGAGCCTCCTGCCCCGGTTTTGGTGGAGGGGGAATTGGAGTATATTATGGAGAAGATTTTGGATTCTCGTGTTTCTAGACGGAAACTCCAGTATCTGGTTAAATGGAAGGGTTATGCTCAGGAAGATAATTCCTGGGTTTTTGCCTCTGATGTTCATGCTTCCGATCTTGTTCGTGCCTTTCATGCGGCTCATCCTGGTCGGCCTGGGGGCTCTGGTGAGGGTTCGGTGACCCCTCCTCAAGGGGGGGTACTGTTGTGAGTTCTGTGGCTGAATTCACTCCTGTGGTCACGGGTGGTACTGCAGCTTCTGAGCTTCCTCCCTCAGGTGTTCTGGTGGGCTCGTTGACTGCTTCATTACTTAACTCCGCCTGATGCTGCTATCCTTGCTCCTTGTCAATGTTTCAGTGTTGGATCTGAGCTTCTCCTGATTGTTCCTGTGACCTGCTGCTCTGTATAGCTAAGTGCTTTTTGTTTTTTTGTTGCTTTTTTTTCTGTCCAGCTTGTCTTTTGTTTTGCTGGAAGCCCTGAGACGCAAAGGGTGTACCGCCGTGCCGTTAGTTCGGCACGGTGGTTTTTTTTTGCCCCCTTTGCGTGGTTTTGCTTTAGGGTTTTTTGTAGACTGCAAAGTTCGCTTTACTGTCCTCGCTCTGTCCTAGAATATCGGGCCCCACTTTGCTGAATCCATTTCATCCCTACGTTTTGTCTTTTCATCTTACTCACAGTCATTATATGTGGGGGGCTGCCTTTTCCTTTGGGGAATTTCTCTGGGGCAAGTCAGGCCTATTTTTCTATCTTCAGGCTAGCTAGTTTCTTAGGCTGTGCCGAGTTGCCTAGGTAGTTGTTAGGCGCAATCCACAGCCGCTTTTAGTTGTGTTTAGGATAGGATCAGGTGTGCAGTCTACAGAGTTTCCACGTCTCAGAGCTCGTTCTTGTATTTTTGGGTATTTGTCAGATCACTGTGTGCGCTCTGATCGCTAAGCACACTGTGTTTCTGGATTGCCTTCATAACACCTGTCATTAGCAAACATAACAGGGAGTATTGCATACTCTTAGCAAAATATTATTGGCCAAACTCATCACTTTGGTGTTTTACCATTGACTGATATACAAAACTTAACACACATTACTTTGGGCATGCAGAATAATACTGATAACTATGGACCTGTGTAAAAATTGTTGGGGCTGTTTTTGTTTTCTCAAAAACAGCACCACTCTTGTCCATGAACTGTGTCTGGTATTGTAGTTTATCCCCTTAAGGTGCACCTAATAAAAGCCCTCTGGCGCTATCTTGTTTTGACAGTATGGCAAGCAACAAAAGAAATTCAGTTCCAGGCTCTGATTCAAAAAATGCCACCATGGTAGTCTTATGTCCTGCCTGTAGGGTATGGTGATGAAAGTTTTTGCAAATACACTATATGACATCGTTGGCAACCAGACTAAATTTGGATTTGTATGTATGCAGTTTCTACAAGTATGCGCATTAGGCTTCTTTTACACTTACCGGGTTTTTTGAGGCCCGTTATTGCGGTTCTTTTTTGTGGGCCATATCGCCGTAATTTTCACGGTCTGCCACAATAACGGACCGCAAAAAACTTGCGGATCGCCATTTTTCGGGTTTCCAATACTATGGAAATAGTATTGGAAAAGAAAACGGCGTTCTGCAAAACCAGAAGTCACGGTGCAGCGCAAAAACAAGCTTCTGTTGTTTTTGCGGCCCCCATTGGGGGCCATGTCCATAGGCCATGAAAAAGATCTGGCAGGCTCATGGCCATACGGCACACGGTGCACCATGAAATCATTGGGACCCGTTTTTGCGACCCCATAGAAATCTATTGGGGCCGCAAAAACGGGCCACAAAACAACAATATGTGTAAAAGAAGCCTTATTCTGAAACCATTGGTATACTTTTGGTTCCACTTCTGAGTTTGGTTTGCAAACAATGACCAAACGCCAAAAATATTGATGGAAGAATAAGGCCTTTGTCTATGGTCAAAAACATGTATTCTTTGTGATATGAATGGGCAGCTCATCACTGCCAACGTGTTCGTCTACATGAGTGAATTCCCATACAGCCCTACAAATTTGATCCCTACTAGTGATGAGTGAGTATACTCGTTAATCGGGTTTTCCCGAACACGCTCGGGTGATCTCCGAGTATTTTTTAGTGTTCGGAAATTAAGTTTTCATCGCGGCAGCTGAATGATTTACAGCTATTAGCAAGCTTGAATACATGTGGGGTTTCCCTAGCAACCAGGCAACCCCCACATGCATTCAGCCTGGCTAATAGCTGTAAATCATTCAGCTGTGGAGATGAAAACTTAATCTCCGAACACTAACAAATACTCGGAAATCGCCCGAGCGTGCTCGGGAAAACCCGAGCAACAAGTATACTCGCTCATCACTAGTCATGGTTAGGAGAAATGTCAAAAGGGCACATCTGATTTCTAACTGCGAATTGCAGTGTTTTCCCAGTGATGATTTGCTGCCAAACATGTTTTTTAGTCTTTTTCTCATAGAGAACACATGAATGCTTGGCCAAACAATGGCTCCTGTGTATGGGAGAGACGACTATTGACCGAAAGATCGATTAAATCATCGTTTGGCTAACAGCCATCTAATGTGTGTGGCCAGATTAATCAGTACCAGCATTATGGATAAAGTGGGAAAGATCTTATCTCATCCACACAGATTACGTCTCCTATGGATGCACCATTATAGTTGTGTGTGCACTACCAGTATACTTGTCAACCGTCCAGAATATTCAGAGGCTATGACCAAAAAATTGGCGTATCTTGATACAAACTGGAACAAGTTTGCATAAAACCTGCCCAAAACATATCCCCTTCCCAAACAAATCAGGAACATCCCCAGGATGTTCATGCCTATTCCCCCAACACAAATTTTGGTAAGTCTGCTCAAAGGTTACGTACAGTATGGGCCATAGCTATATTTTATTATATTGCCTGTCTTCGCTATATGTCTTATATTGTTTTCTGCTTTGTAACATAAGTCCCCGTTATTACTTGCCTAAGAAGCAGAACTGGTCTTGCACTGCGGCGATTCTGCCATTTGTAAGTCTCGGTGATCGGAACCAGGCAGCGTTGGGATTTGCACATGTGAGATTTCATCCTCCTCGCTGCTGGACTGTCAGAATATTCCATTTCAGTAGGAATCCTGCTGACATACTTCCCGAACATCTGTTTTGTAATAATCATTGACATGAGGGAGCTGTTGTGTGCGAGCGGCGGTAACAGCAGCGGTACTGGCGGCTGATCGGCAGACACTCCAGTTGCTGTCTCTTTCAATCATAATTAATAACTGCACAGTGTAGTTAGTGGTTGGGTTTCATGCAGCGCCCGTCTCATAATACTCTACGCTGTGCCGTGCGGTATCATACAAAGCGGTAGGTCAGAGAGAATGACAATATTTCTGAATTACATGGATAGTTTCATTTTTACACATTGCAAATTCTGTTCAAATTCTATTTATCGCCTTGCACTGCAGAACATGTCTCCTTTCCCATAGCACAGTTGAACCTAATCAATGGCACGTTATTATAATGGGGCTTTGATGTTGGGCAGAAATTGGCACTGAATCACCCTTGCATGGGTCACATCCACATATTCACTTTTTTTTACTTGTACATTGTGAGGAAAACGAATTCCTCCCACGTCACCAATCTGTGACGGAACTACACAAGCACAGCTCTCCGTCGCCCCCTTTGTCTCTCAGGTCAATAAGGGAACTGCACCTAGAGCAAATGGCCGCCAGGGAAACTGCCCTGTTACCCGCTCTGGGTATTCTAAGATTCGCAATCAGAATAAAAGGATCAGCCCAAAATTAATTTATGATTTATTTGCCTAAAGGGGCGCACTAGGTAATTACAAGAAATATACAGTAAAAATATTCCAAGAGTTACAGTCAGAGTAAAATATAACAATAATAGTACAAGGCTTAGAGGTATAAAGCTGGAGGTCAATTTACCAGGTTGGAGGTCGCTTGTGGAGGCAGGGGAGCTCTGCATTCCACAGGTACAAGACTTCTAGTTGCCGGACAGCCCCCAAAAAGCATGTGCTTGCTCCCCAATGGCTGGCATGTGCCCTGTTCCTTATTTCATTATCATCTTCTTCTGTTGTGTCCTCAGCTCTTAATCCTTCTGTGTCCCTCCCCCCTATACCTGGGTGGGCTAGCAATCCCCACCTTTCAGCTTCCCTGCAGAATCTATTCCCAATACCTAATAAATGGAATAACTTCTCTCAGGATGATCGGATCAGTACACGGGCGGTATCGGCGCATGTTGTTTGTTCTGCCGTTCGTACAGGGATCAAACCTGGACCCATTCGATCGCTGTGGGAGGCTGATCTCTACATCTCAGGTTACAGAACTCTCACTGACCTGAGAGTTGCAGGCTGGATCCACTTAGGGGCCCTACACTGCCCATAGCAGCCCCTCCACCTCTGAGCTCTCCCTTACAGTCTCCCCACCTGTCCTCACTGCGAGCCCTGTGGGGTGTGTGGGGTGTCAGTGCATGGATTACCATCAGGTTTCACTCCCTCCTCCACTGTTGGAGGCACATTCAACACATCAACATTGGCATTCACAGTAGAATCATGTCATTTTGGGGAGCCAAACTTGGTGGTTCAGTGGCCACATACTGAGACACTAGCCACCCCAAGTAACACATTGGCAGGAATATTTGGCATTACTCCCACCTCTCGCATTCCCCTCCCGGCGCCCCAGTCCAAAAACACCTTTGCTACAGGCAGTGCCGCTTCCACGCCTCCAATTCCAGAGACGGAAAGGGTTTTCCCCGGTACCAAGTCTTGAGGGGACACCACCTCAGGACGTACCAGGGTTCTTTCAGCACCTGTGTCACGCAGTCCCATGACCGCTGAGCTGCTGATGGTGATGGGTAGGTAATTGTCCAGGGACCTCCCTGTTATGATCTGGTGGCCTTGGAGCAGCATGAGACGTACTCTGGAGAAGGTGGCACCTGTACTGACCGCAAACCCTGAACTTAACAGCGCAACTAGAACTAGCCGTGGGGGGTACCTAACGCTCCCTAGACCCCTCGACACAGCCTAAGAATTAACTACCCCTAAAGACAGAAACAGGAAACCTATCTTGCCTCAGAGAAAATCCCAAAAGGATAAACAACCCCCCACAAATATTGACTGGGAGAGGAGAGGGAAATAACATACACAGACATGAAATCTGGATTTAGCATAGGAGGCCATACTAGCTAAAAAGAAAGGATAGAACAGAGTACTATGCGGTCAGTATTAAAACACTAGAAAATATCCACCACAGAAAATACAAAACACCACATCTGACTAAAGACATGAAGGGTATATCTGCATCTCCAGAGACACAGCTAGGCTGCAAAAAATCCTTCACAACAAAGCTGGACAAGACAAAACATGAAAAATGCACAGAACCATAAGGTCCACAGCAGGTGGACAGCAAAAACAAAGCCAGGACTTATCTTTGAAGAAAAGCACAGCGAACAGGAGAGACCAGAAGGGATGTGAATCCTCCAAAAACAATGGACAACTGGCACTGACTAAAGGAACAAGCAAGGCTATATAGCCCAGCCCAAATTGCAAAAAATAGATACACCTGATAAATGCTGCGATCCAACTACCGCAGCACTACCACTCATAACCACCGGAGGTAGCCCAAGAGCAGAATTCACAACACCTCCCACCACCCACTCCCACACATAAAACAGTGGATGGTTTCTGGGACAGAGATGGGGCCTTATGATGCTGGGGACATGCAGTCTTGAAGTGTCCCGGCTTGTTGCAGTGATGACAACGTCTGGGCTCTGCACCTGGCCTGGAGAGGGCAGCAGGGGGGTACACCCCTTGCACTCTGGGGGCTGGGGAAATGGGCAGGATTGGGCTTACCCCCCTTCTCCAGGTGCTGCTGGCAGGCTTCTTCAGCTCAGGCGCCCTGTTATTGGCATACTCATCTGCCAGGGCGGCTGTAGCAGAAGCCCCCTTCGGTTTCCGGTCATGGAGGAACTGCTGGAGGTCCTCTGGGCAGTTCCACAAGAACAGTTCCTGGACCTCCTGGCGGGTGGTGAGTGCTAGACCCGAGATCTCAGCAACGCCCGCATGTGGTCAGTCCAAGTGTCTTTTGGCCCCGCTGCAGGCTCCGGAACTTCTTGCAGTACGAATCCATGGTGAGGTCATAGTGCTGGATCTTGGCCCGCTTGATGCTGTTGTAGTCCTGCTCTGCCCCGGCAGGTAAGTCCCCCAAAACTTCCAGGGACTTACCCCTCAAATGAGGGGTCAGGTATCTTGCCAACTGATCCGGGGCCAGATGGTGTTGGAGGCAGGTCCTTTCAAGCAGAGGGAAGTCCTCCGCCCACACTCTGGAAGCCTTGGACTCTGGTGGTGCTGGGGCGTCCAGCGGGAGCCCGTGTTGAGTCATCGCCAGTCGGTGCTGGTGCTCCACTGCTCTCTCTGCCGATGCTTGCTCCGCTGCTTCACGACATTCTGCACACTCTGTCCCCAACTGCTTTCTCTGCAGCTGCCATGAGTTTCACATAGGCGTCTTTGTTACCCGCCTCGAGACATGCCACTGCCACTGCAACAAGGGCCGCCGATGTGGACAGGCTGCGGCAGGTAGGTGGTGGGTAGTCCCTGGCTGAGCTCCCCCTCACCTTGAAAGGTACCATTCACCACCACCTTCTCATAGACCATAGCACTGGCCTGTGCCCTCACCGCACTCCTGGTGCCATCCGCCAGCTTTGGAACCTCTGGATACTGACACAGCTGTAATCCTGACCTTGCACACCACTTATTATATCTACACTCTGACCATCTAGTGCTGGGCTGACCTTAAGACCCCAGCAGTGAAAGTTACCGCTGGTAGTCTTTAGTGTCTGGGAGTAGGGGTCCCACGCACACTATTACTCTGATCCCACCTCACTGCCACCAATGTGAAGACAACTGGTTCCTCCCACGTCACTAATCCGTGACATAACTACACAGGCACAGCTCTCCGGTGCCCCCTTTGTCTCTCAGGTCAATAAGGGAAATGCACCTAGAGCAAATGGCCACCGGGGAGACTGCCCTGTTACCCACAATGGGTATTCTAAGATTCGCAATCAGAATATAAGGATCAGCCCAAAATTAATTTATGGTTTAATTGCCTTAAGGGCGCACTAGGTAATTACAGGAAATATACCGTAAAAATATACCAAGAGTTACAGTCAGAGTAAAATATAACAATAATAGTACAAGGCTTAAAGGTATAAAGCTGGGGGTCAATTTACCAGGTTGAAGGTCGCTTGTGGAGGCCAGGGAGTTCTGCATTCCACAGGTACAAGACTTCTAGTTGCCGGGCAGCCCCCAAAAAGCATGTTCTTGCTCCCCTCCGGCTGGCATGTGCCCTGTTCCTTATTTCATCATCATTTTCTTCTGTTATGTCTAACTCTCCATGTGTTCTCAGCTCTTAATCCTTCTGTGCCCCTCCCCCCTGTACCTGGGTGGGCTAACAATCCCCACCCTTCAGCTTCCCTGCAGAATCTATTCCCAATACCTAATAAATGGAATAACTTCTCTCAGGATGATCGGATCAGTATACGGGCAGTACCGACGCATGTGGTTTGTTCTGCCAGTAGTACAGGGATCAAACCTGGACCCATTCGATCGCTGTGGGAGGCTGATCTCTACATCTCAGGTTCCGGAACTCTCACTGACCCAGGAGTTGCACTGTCAGATGCGCAATTTCTTCAGGGAGATGAGGATATTTTTTATGAGCCTGTACCTCGGACAATGCATCCATAATTCATTATTTCATGTTGTAGACGGTCTGGCTGGGAAGACAATTAGACGTGTCCTCCTGTAGCCACCTGACATGTATGCTTTAATTGAGCCCACAGGCACCACCATGCCCACTGCTGGCGTGGCTTCCTCTGTCAAGCTTTGAAATGCCATCTGCCTGCTACACTGGTCTCAGTCCATTACCATACTAAAGAGTCTTCATTCAAGTAGGGAAAAGGTGGGGGCCAGGAGTGCTCATGTCCCTGCAGATGTGTGACCAGGTGAATTCTGATATGAGACAAAATGGAGTCAGGCCAATCTCTGATAGGAGGCCAGGATTATGCCCCATATCCAAGCTGGCGGCTGCTCCCTCTTCACATACATGAAAAAACAAAGCAATTTCCATAACTGTGCTGGATCCTAGTTTCATCAGTGTTTGGTTGGTGGGTCTGGTGATAACCAGGATGCGCAGGAACATACGTATCCACATGAATCCATAGATATTACAAAGATAGTGGTATGCACAAAAAAGGAGAAAAAAGCACAGTACTCACATCAAGTGATGCACACAAATAGGGTTGTGTATAGAGTGGTTACCAAGCCCCAATGCGCGTTTCATCAAAGCTTCGGCATGTATAATTGTGGCCCTATTTTTGATACTCTACATGTATTTGAATCTCTTTGCATTGTTTTATTATTTTCAATAAAATTTATATTTTATGAGACTTATAAGCACTTCCTATCCTTTTTGTCGGAATTTATAAAGGGCAGGTGTGCTATCCTTGAAAAACATGAATATTTTAAAAACTGAAGCCTTGGACTATGTTCACATGGGTCATTGAATGTATCAGAGCAGTCATGTCCACCACAAGTGGTAAATTTGACTGGCTGCTTGTGCAACCTGGTATATATAGTGCAGGAGCCGTGTCTGCTATTCACAAACGCTAGTCTGGCCCATAAATAAGATCAGACTTGTGTGTCCTGCAAATTTTCTCTCCCATGGACTTCACGTCTAGGTGAAAAATAGCCCATGTGGACTACACAGAGGAAGCTAGCATTAGGTGTTGAAATTTACAGAAAATACGTTTGTTTGTCTGAATGTACGGTACCTTTACTGTGACTTTTCATAGTAGATACCAAAGGCCTATATCTAAGACCTCATTCAGATGTCCATTTTTCAGATATGTGTTCTATATATTTTTTTCAGATAGAACATGTACCCATCATAGTCTCTGGGGTCTGTGTCTGTGTTTATGTAGAAGAAAAAAATATGAGCAGACATGTCTGATTTTCATACAAGTGAAAATTGCCAGTTCAAATCAATGGGTCCGTGAAAGAAAGCTCACAGATGCCATCTCTATATCAAAAGGTTTTCTGTTTTTTATTGCTAAATGGGCAGAAAAAACTTGGAAACTATTTTTTGAAGCATGAGAAAAACAAGTGCCACACACATTTACCTACAGCCGCCACTAGAGGGACCTAAGCTGCAATACCAGACACGACCAATGGATGCAAGTGGCGCTGTTTCTGGGATAAAAACAGACATTTGCTTCTAATCTCACACAACCCCCTTTACCTTTTACGCAGGGGTCGTACATTTGAAAGAGCTCTCAGTAAGGATTGGGGATCATGATGACATGTTTCTTACACCCCTGTTCTTAAGTATAAGGTGGAAATTGAAGCTTGGGCAGAATGGAAGGCGCAGATTTATGCTGTGAGCACCGGGAAAGCTCGTCCTGCCCTTACTGACAGGGATAAATCCTTATAAAAGAGATATGGCCTATTGGAAGTGATATTGGAAAATATTTTTAATAAGGATAATTGAAGTTTGATATATTTTTATTTAAATCGCTAGAATATAATATAAGCCAGAAATCTATCTACCATCTGTTAAATGACATTTATTATTTCTGATGTTGGTGCCGAATTCTCTCAGGATAACAATGAGAAAAATATAAAAGCTCAATAAATATAATGTAGGAAATGGGAGAAAAAAAACAAATAAAAAAAACCCTGTTATTTGTAGTATGGCTCCAGTCTGAAGGTGGGGGGCAGTCTGCAATGTTAGGACGCCAGTCTAACAGGCCTAGTTAACAAGCGTTTTATCTCCACTCTGGGCTCTATGGTAAAAACATTAACCAAAGCAGTAACTAGACCCTTGATGGGCCTCAGTGCTAAACGTCTTGTAAGACACACATAAGCATATGGTCAATGGACTGAGTATATGCCTCTTATAGAAATATTCTACATAAAAAGTTTTGTAACTTTTCTAAATAAATCACATAACTTATCCTGTACTGTTCCCGTCTGTATTATACTCCAGAGCTGGACTCACAATTTGGCTGGTTGTATTTAAGAACAGTCAATGATCACATCTTCAGGCAAAGCCCTTACTGCTTAGCTATAAGTGTACTCTGATGTCCTCTTAAAATGAACTTCAGCCCATGGGCTTAGTGTAAAAAAAACCCCCTGTGCTTTACTTACCCATCAGTCTTTGTTGATTGGCTGCAGTGGTGACATCATGCTGTTGATGTGATTGTCATGGGGGTATTGGGTAGACTAAAGCTGATTACCCGGGCCCCTGCGATATCCCTCAGACTAGGGAAAACCCTGTTTGTCCCTCTCCCAGAATTTACACTGATAGTGTGCTTGTCTGGGCCGCCAGGCCTGACCCTGACTCCTGTTTCAGCCCTATGCTGAAACCACCACCCGCCACCCAGTGATAAGACAACACACCAACCTACACAGAAAGTACAGACAGAGAAAACTGAAAACGCACCACGCCGCAAACACACTCAGGAAAACACTATAATGTGCACAGGGCAAAAATAAACACAAATATAGGAAGGAGAAATATGACAAAGGATAATACACCACCAGATACGATACTTCAACTCCTAGACCACCACTCCAGACCGCGATCACCAGGCACAAGACACAAGCTATAATCGGTGACGCCCAAAGTCCAGAATGACTATTTAAAGGCCACGGGAGTGACCCAGCCTCCAACCAGATTACCAGTCAGATTAACCCTGGATAACCTGGATAAAATCTAGCTGGTGCCACTGAGCGTATAGTGGACAAATGTGGAATTACCGCTGTCTGTTGGACGCCTTAGTGTGAATAGGGTCCGAAATGACAGTGATGTCACTGCTGCAGCTAATCAACAAAGACTGGAAGTAGCAGCAGAGAGGTAGCGATGGACCCAGGAAGGATAAGAAAAGCTCAATTATTTTTTACTGAACATTTGGGTATTAACTTAGCTGAAAAAGGACATCTCTAAGTTGCCTGTATACAGGTTCAGCTGATTTTTTTTGTGTGTGTATTGGGGTCTCTAGACTTTTTCTTGACATTCTGGGAGAAAAAAGGATTGATCCTTTTGATCTAGAGCAAATGGAAGAAGGCACTCTGATCACATGAGACCAGAGTAGAACTTTATGGGCTAAATGCAAAATGCTATTTGTGGAGGAAAATGAGCAATGAACATCACCCTGAAAACAACATTCCCACCGTCAAACATGGTGGTGTTAGCATCATGCTGTAGAGAGGCTTTTCTTCAGCAGGAACAGGGAAGCTGGTCAAAGTTGATGGGAAGATGGATGTAGCTAAATACAGGGCTATCCTGGAGGAAACATGTTAGAGGCTGCAAAACACTTCAGACTGGGGCGTTGGTTCACCTTCTAACAGGAGAATAACCCTAATCATTTTGCCAAAACTACAATGGATGGTTTAGATCAAAGCATATTCATGTGTGTGAATGGCCCAGTCACAATGCAAACCTAGACCTTAGCATTGGCTAAGGGGAGCTGAATAAAAATTCTTGGTACAATTTTCAGATTTAGATTTTTTTAAATAATTAGAAAACCTTATATCAATTCCTTTACACTTCACTAATGCTTTGCTACTTTGTGTTGGTATATCACGTAAAATCCCAATAAAAAACATTTACGTTTGCGGATGTAGTGTGAAAAAAGTGGAAAAGTTAATGGGCTATGAATACTTTTTCAAGGCACTATATACAAAGTAACGCAACTCTTTTGTTAATCAATTTTCTATGTAGATTGAAGATTTGTTGATAAAACATAAAGCTGGACATTAGAACATTTACTTTTTTCTCACTTTTTTTCTTGCTTTTCAATAAAAAAAAAACCCTATTCTTCGATGTTCTGTTTAGCTCCTGATTTTTTATGCTACATCTAGAAATGTTAAGTAATTAGTAACCAAATGATGACATTGTTCTTTGTAGGTGGTTGATGTATTGCTAGACCTTCAGTAGGAGTTTTCATTATGCGTAATTAGAGACGTAAAACTTTGACACTAAATATTTTACCCTTTCTGCCTAGTCGGGGAAGTGAAGTGGCACATCTGTATTCTCCATCAGATGGGCCCCAGCTTAAACACTCTGCTGGGATCAAGGCAGGGCATTGCTCATTAAACATAAGCTGGGATGGAGAATTAAGGTTAAGTGTTTGTCAACGAGATCTTTACGACAAGGCTGCCCCTTTTCTTTCACAAAACAATCTTCTGTTCCCCCCCTACCCTGCAGCAGATAGACAATAAAGGGAGAACTTTTCCGATAATGTGCATGTTTGCTGTTTTGGTAATTTTTTTGGGCAGGCGTTTTATTTTTTTTTATCTGATTCTTGAGTCCAATCCTCCCGTTGTCGCATAAACATCTTTGAAGCCGTGTCTGAAGTTACCAAACACTATCAATCTTAGGGAAAAGGGGGTAACTAGAAAAAAAATGTTGTTTGTGTTGGGTATGAGAAGCCTTGTTTGGTTACTTACTTTTGCAGCAGAATGGCTTTTTGTTTGTTTGTTTGTAACGTGTCTTTCTTCTCTGCATTCCTTTGCTAACACCTTGGTGGATCTTCACATGAATCATCCAGGATGACGAGGAGGGGATTTGGGCATAACAGCTCCTGCAAACCAAAGTTCCAGTTTTATTTTGTTGGGTAAGAACCATTTTTAGTCTACATATTAAATCTACCAAAATGTCATTTGTTACATATAGAGAACCAAGCACATGGTAGAACTGAGCGTATGGAGCCGGCACATTAGCACATAGACTTTGGTGGCGTCGTAAATATTCCATGTGCTGCCTTATAGTGTATCCATCTAGTACAGAGGTATTCTTGCATGGAAGTAATGATTTTAGATGAACATCTCTCTATAGTACAGCATCCGAGATATATGGATGTACATAGTATGACCCAATACTTTTCTTTGGGTACCGTATTACAAATCTGTACAACTCAGAACTTAATCCAAGAGAAAAAAAATATAGCCAATGAACCATAATAGCGTAAAACCTGAAATTGTATTAAATATACAAAAAACAAGGGTAAAAATAAAAGTTATAACGTGAGAAAAACAGAAAATTGGCACCACAGTCAAATTACATACCATGTCTACAATTTGTTATCTTGGATTACATTCTTTGTTGTACTGAACCCTGATCATTCCATGTGGTATATTGGGCACATACATTGTATTATTTAATGTTTAGTTCCTCCTGTGTCTGCTTCTTCTGCTTTGACAACTCAGAACTTGCAGTAGCTGTGATGGCTCCTTAAAACCCTTTTTGATTTTTTTTAAACGGCCTTCTGCTCGATCTTGAGCTATGACAACTTGATGGATGAACGATCATAGGCAGATCGATTTAGTGCAAGCCTAGATAGGTCCACCAGGGTCTTCACTGCTGTTATCTTGATAGTATGAAGCCATTGGGTTGCTGGTCTTCCTCTTTGCCTTGTTCCTACTTTTTTTCTGACCCTGATGTTCTTCTCAAGTGATTGCTCTTTTCGTATAATGGGTCCAAATTAGGTAAGTCGTGATGGTCTTTGTTTCGAGTGCTATAACTGGCTTAATTTGTTCCAAAATTGATTTGTTTGATGTTTTTGCCATCCATGGTATTGATGACATCCTTCTCGAGCACCACATTTCTAAGGCGTTGATTTTTCTTCACATCCAAATGTTACCACAGATCTTAGTCTAAGGCTTGGTTTCCCCATCCCCGATTATCCAAACTTCAGGGTATAAGCTTGCACAGCGGTGTATGGACCCATAAATGACCTTACACCATTGTGCACACTCTTGAGAATTAGCAGATTGTTTCTGCCCTGTGGTTTAAGTGATTGGTGGGGATTTCAGGGTTAGGAAACTCACTAGGCAAGAAGATTTTTAAGGGGCTAAAACATTTTAAAAGCTACTTACTATACCGCTATTCTTTTTTATATATCTATTGTATTTATTATGTTGATATTTGGTTCCACATGGTCTTGATTAGAGTTAAGCGAATTTGATTGGGTCTCTGCCTATTCAGTAACCTATAGCGCTTACCGAATAAGCTGCAGAAGGAATGTGGCTTCCTGGATCGCTTCGACCCTTCAAACAGGCTCTCTCTCCATACATGTGTCGTGACTGTCACACAGCCGTGACACATGCAGCTGCGTTGACGAACAGCTGATCAGCTGGAGCACTCCAGGTATTCGGGTTCCCTCTGCAGCTTATTCGGTAAGCGCTATAGCTTGCTGAATAAGCAGGGACCCGATTAAATTTGCTCATCTCTAGTCTTGATACTAAGCATCAGCCATACAAGCTTAACACAATTTGTATTGGTCATAACCCATATATACATTTAGATGCTTCCCATTTTCATCAGTGGATGACACAATTGGGGATCTTTGAACTCATGAATTCCCATATGGCCACAGTTCCTAGGGTAGTCGAAAACTGGAATTCCTTAAGCTGGTCTAAATAAAAGGAAGGTTTGATTGAATTGTGCCAAACATATTAAATGACATTCTATTTAAGAAATTTGTCACAAGGTGGCATAAGACCTATTAAGTTGATCCAGTTATTGGGAAAGAGGGTTTGCTAGAGGATGTTTGGGTGATTCATACTGGCATTAAAATCTTCACTTTCGGCAGCGTTGTTCTGTGTAAAAAGGTGAAGTACTGCCTCTAACAAAGATATTCTATGTGCACAGAACAATTATAATGACCAGCATTCTGTGCATCTATAATTCTGTCTGAAATATATAAAATTGTTATGCGTCAACACTCATTTTTGTACAAAAACATCTAAGCCAACCACCAGCGACAAGGAGGCCTCAAAGAACATCAAAACAGGCCAGTAAACGACTACCCATCGTCTTGCACACAGCCGATCACCTTGTATATAGCCAGTGATCGTTCGACAACCGCTGCCAGTAAATGTAATATGTTTTTTAGAAGTTCCCATTGTTGCTTTTAATGTCCTTGGTTTGACTATCACCAATGGCAGAATCTGCATGGAGGTTGTGTCTTCTCCCTGTATTTGCTCCATAACATACTAATTTGGTAGATCTTGCTTATGCCACGAACAGCCACACTTTTTTTCTGTACAATTTTAAAATTTGATAAGTGCCAAGAAAAGTCAAAATTTGTAAAAAAAATTTTTAGTTAATGTCAAGAACTTGTAAAAATTGCAGCACCGATGATGTCTTTAAAGGGGCCTTACACTTTTAGAAAAGTGGACACCAAGCATTGCATGTTATGTAAAATATCAAAATCAGACAATATTCACGTCCATTCCTGGCTGTCTGCCACTGGTCCAGTATCAATGTTTTTGACTCCAGTGGTGACATCATGTCCACAGCTCATTTCACCACTGCAGCCAAACAATGAGCTCAGCGTTTTATGCCATCTACTTCAGCTGAGTCGTTGAGATCATTGATTATCTGCAACGGTAACGTGACTTGTCGACATGACATCACCAATACAGCAAAAACACAGAGACCGGATTGAAGGAGAGTTGGTGCTGGATCGGGAAAATTAGTTCTATCTGATTTTTTTATTTTACATGATAGGAGATGTTTGGAGACCACTTTTCTTAAAATGGGAAACCTGTTTAATCTCCAATACTCAGATTTTCAGATTAGAAAATGCCTGTGATTTTTATGATAAATAGGTAAAACCTACTGACTATGCATTCGGCAGTATTCGAAGTACCGGGAGTTCCTTGCTCAGAGTTGGGGTCTTTACTTACTGACTTACAATGTTATCATCTAACATGTTTTAGAAGTAAAAATGTAATTGCTTCTTTTAAGGGGTTTTTCAAGATTAGAAAAATATAGTGGCTTTCTTTCAGAAATAGGGCTACTCCAGACCATGGGTTGTGTCTGGTCTTGCCAATCACCATTTTTAAGTGAACAAAGATGCGATACAACAGCGCGCTCCACCAATGGTCTTGGCTAGTGCCGAGTCTGAAAGAAAGCAGCCATGTTTTTCTAGTTCTGGACAACCCCCTTAAGCATCCTAATAACTTAAAAGTTGTCCATCTTCGATTTGCCTTCGAGGAAGACCGAAGTTGACTCTTAATCACCTCTTGGATCCTGCCACATTTATCTTATTTGTCATTATAGCTAATGGAGGTTAGGATGGCAGTAGAGCGACAGGGTAGACTTTGCATGCCATTTGGAGTCATTAGCATGGTGCCTGCCTTACCACCTCATCAAAGACAAATAATACAGGGAAAAGCTGACTTTTTCCATTTGGTTAATTGATATTTTTCTAGATAATATAGGAGAAACCCTGCACCAGTTGACAGTTCCCCTTTAAAACATGTCACTCAATGTTTTTCCAATGTCCTTAAAACCAAAGTGGAGACAAGAGAAAAGACCTGAACATCTGTTGAAAGCCTTCCCTTCCTTTCATGTTGTTTGCAGTGAGCTATAGGTAAACTTTACTCAGGAGAACAATCTCATACAAATTGTGCTTTAATGGCCCTGTTTTACAACCTAGTCTCCCTGACAGTCATCTGTTAGATTTTTCAGCTTCTTCTCAGAGGGTCCTGCTCATTATCTGTTTGCTTGTCTTTCCCTAAATTATTTCCTTGAAGGTACTCAGCATTTTCCTTCCTTTATAGTTAGCAGAATACTTCCAAAATGTTGATGTTCCGGAATCCCATGAATATTTGACCCGAAATGCCACTTTAATGGATATTCAGGGCCCAAACGCAAAGGACAATGTAGGGAAGTGATGGATGAAATTGTCCTTTGTACAGGAATCTTAAAAAAAGCTACTTTTCTAAAGAGAAGAGACTGTTGATGAATTATAGGGCTACTTTGGAAATATCAAGTAATTAAAAAAAAATCAGGACTATTCTGTATTTTACAAAGGTAGAAGATAAATTGGTTATTGCTATTGATTATGCCCTAAAACTGTCCATACTCATTGGTCGAAAAGCTACCTCCCCCAACTTTCCCACAAACTTGAATATTTGACTCAGCCAATACATAGTGGATGCTTTCCTGAAACGAAAATTACTTGCAAGCAGCATAATACAAATAGTAGCAGGGTTACCCAGAATCCTTTGCAGTAGGTGGAGCTATGCAAATCATCTCTTTCCACCCCAGTCTAATCCACAGCGCTTGGAATCGCCAAGCGTGCAATGCTGCGGATTAGTTTCTAAATTTACACAGCCAACCAATTCCTACCTGTGGACACGTGTTTCGGGCTTTATACAGCCAACCAATTCCAGCCCTGTGCTAATGAGGGCCTAAAGCCCGAAACACATGTCCACAGGTAGGAATTGGTTGGCTGTGTAAATTTAGAAACTAATCCGCACCATTGCACGCTTGGCGATTCCAAGCGCTGTGGATTAGACTGGGGTGGAAAGAGATGATTTGCATAGCTCCACCTACTGCAAAGGATTCTGGGTAACCCTGCTATTCTTTGTATTATGCTGCTTGCAAGTACTTTCCGTTTCAGGAAAGCATCCACTATGTATTTCCTTTAAGTAGAGGGCTTTTCGGTCTCTTTCGTCCCGCTACATTTAGCCCAACTTGGGTCTCTCCCTAAGGTGGCTAGCATGTGTGTATGACTCAGCCAAGTCATCATGTGTACTCTATAGCCAGTTATGGTGGCTACTTATCTTTAAGGAAAGCAAATGGACAGTGGATTAAATATAGACTGTCCAACCCTTATTTGTCCTGACTTTTTCAGTTGGGTTAATGGGAACCTGACACCAGTTTTACAGTATTCCAGGTAAATGTACATGAATCTCCAACCCCCTCTGCATAGCCCCCAAAAATATCTTTTATAATACCCCCATATGGCACAGTCCAGTCTGTTGGACGTCTCTGATATTGATCCAGCCATTGAAGTCATCTTGCTTGCCTCATTTGAATGACGTGTCCTATGTTATCCACACCGTGTCCTCCAATCACGCTCCTGTGCAGGTGTACGTCTTCTCTCTACCCTACTGAAGGCAGAGCAAAGTGTTGTAATGCACATGCACCAGCTTTACTTTTGGGTCATCGACACTCCTTGGCCTTTTCGGGTGCATGAGCATTACAGTACTTTGCTCTACCCTGCAGGAGAGCGACTGGGGGGGGGACAGTCTGGTTGACGTACGACGCACTATCCACATATGAACCAGGAAAGGAGGACGGCGTTTGCAACCAGAGAGGAGGCGCCGGATCAAGAACAGAGACGAACATTGTACCAGACCGTGCCATATGGGGTCATTATAAAAGACCTTTTTTCGGCTGTGCATACGGGGGTTGGAGACTCATATGCATCCTCCTAGAATACTGTAGAACAGGCAGTAAAGATGGAGGCAGTACTTTATATTGTAAAACCTGACGACAGGTTCCTTTTAAGTCCAAAGGCCCCCATACAAATTAGATAGTTGGCTGATCAAGCCAATATTGTCAGGTTTGACCAACTTTAATCTAATATCTATGCGACCTTATCTCCTATTCAGAGTTTTTGCAAATAATACAGTACCTCCTTATCTTGATTTGCTTCTATTTTCCTACTGGTTTATACAATGATGGGACACCATCGTCTTACTAGTTTTTGTCTTGTGCCCTGAGAGTCAACGTTCCATAAGGCTGTATAATAAAAAATTAATGACCACAGCTATTGCGTAGTCTCCTACACAGGAAGTAATTGATATTTGGGAAAAGGAGACATCACAGTGCAAGAAATGTTTTTCACAGATTATAGAAAAGTCAGCATAGTTA